>NC_056577.1:14849716-15130048 GCF_018340385.1 Cyprinus carpio
TATTAGGGTGGGTTTCATGAGCTACGAAGAGATTGCGACTTATCCGTGTAAGAAGAAAATGGCAACATAAAACGACTGGTTATGTTTTGCTTTGGACCAGTGATGTCGCTTTGGGGTGGTTAATAACGCTACTAGACAGAAATTTGGTTTTGAGGCAGCTGACAACAAAACTTTGTTTCATATGCTTGGGGGGCTTATTCAATTCAACGCAACACTAATTAATAAATGTGTGAGCTATAGAAAGCCGCATATATGTATAATTTTGCGCACAATTATTACAACTCTAATTCTACCATGCAATTTCAAACATTTATCTGGGTCATAGCAGTACCGGGCAGGTTTCGAATGGAAAAAAAAAAAAAAAAAAAAAAAACAGTAACAGTAATGGCTGTTCCAACATTTTGGTCGCAGTTATATTTTTATGGCTTGTGGTTGGGGTGCTTGCACACTAACGCCTCGCAATGAAGCACTGGCACTGTACAGTGTGGGGGGGATTAATGTGTTAATCCATGCGCCTGAAAACAGCGGGGATGTGATATCTTTGTTTCGGCAAAGGCCTCTCATTACATATCGTGGATTGTTGACTTGCGATTTCAGAATCATTAGTTCATCACAATAAAATGTGTAGTTGGCACCATATATGGGATAGCTCCAGCACGCTTGACTAGCACGAATAGCCACCGCACAGATAAAGCAGTTACAATCATGACAATAGAAGATAGCATGTGGCATAGTCATTTTGGGCTTGCATTTACAAGATCATAACGAGTCTCTGTAATTGTAGACTTGATGTTTCAAGCAGTGCTCTTGTGGCAAGTGCTCTGGGCCATCACATTTGCAGTGTATGTACCAGGTGAGTGTATCACGAGCAAGTTCTACTATCATGGGGGCAGTATATCAGATGGAGTGTAATATTATGGAGGGCTGGTCATGTGAGTTGTAAACGCTATGTATTAATTTTACAAATTCATGCACTGATGGTAAAAGGGGCCTTCTGAGGTCAATCCCTTAATATTTTTGCAAGGAACTAGGCGACAAAATATAAGGGTCTTTATTGAATAAATAATTTATTATAATTTATTAACTACTATAGCCTGCTCCTGGGTATCATAAATGTATGTTAAAAATAATAGACAGGTCTGTTTATGTGTTTAACACCAAAAAAAACAACCATAAAAAACAAAAAAACAAAAAAAAAGCTTCCACATAACCAACAATTAGTGTTTCATTTCAGTGGACCACTGGCTTGAATATTATGGTTTTGGAGTTTTGGGCAAAATGGAGGTAGAGGCATGGTTTTCTAAGCCGAGTCTATGTTTTGAAGGAAACTCAGATAGATTGGCAACGAGGAAAAAAATTAGTACTTATCATTTGAGGAGCTTTGAGAATATTCCATATCATGTGCAATAATCATAGGACACATGGGGGGGGGGGGGGGGGGGGGGGGCCACATTTCTTAATCTCCTTTGGGCCTACTGTTTGGTTTATACCGTGTTAGATTTAATTTAAAACACAATGTGTGAGGTTTGATTCAGTTTGATATTTGAGTTTTCACGTTCACTCACATCTGCATTGAGAAAAAAATAAGTAATTTAGTCTTTCCATAATGTGTAATGCATGCTAACCCGTTGTCACCCCCTTGGCGTATAGTTTCAAAGGAATTAGCTTTTTGCAGTGTGTATGTAGGCGAGTAGTTTTTAATGAGGGCTGCATTCAGAGCTGTTTAGAATGCTTGCTTGAGAGAGGCGATTACATAAGATGGCCGGTACTGTTGTGCGTGTTCTAATTAGTCTTAGAACTGATCAAGAGGTTCTACGGTGTCCCCAGAAACCCACACTGCGCCCTGGGAGGCCGGATAGGATAGGGAAGGGAGTTTTTAGTGGTTCGGTGTACACTCTTTTCTATGTGCTACTGAACCCCGTCGTTGTTACATAAGGGGCAATTAGAGCCAAACGCGCGCATCCCATGGTGTTCATGGTACAGTATCTGCTCAAGGGTCACTTCTTTCTTTGATTCTGGCGCGTTTCTTCGGGTAATTGGCTAGATGTCTCTCACGTTCAGTTGTGACCGATGTGCACAAACATTTTTGCACGTATGAGGCGAAGCCGATGTAATGAAGGAATCTCATTCGCCCGGGCAAAAACCAATAAATGAAGTTGTTGTTCAAACGCTTTTTTTTTTTTTTTTTTGGGAACACCTTATGGTTTCCCCCCGGAGTCGAGCAGAACTATTGCGAGCAGCTGACTGCTTCTTGTTCATGGACAATAAAATCGACTGAATGATTATGTGGGTGTCAAGCTCGAAATATATCAAACCGGCACACTAAAAGTAGTACACTATGTCTGATAAATTTCAAAGTGTTTCTGAAGCCAGCATGCTAATGCTAACTTCGTTGTGTAAGAAAAATGGGCTGATAATGTAAGTCAATCATTATTCACTAACTAATTTTTGTGTTCGGTCTAACCGTCATTCCAGTCCAGGAAAATCTTCAAAGATATTAATATTTCCTACAAAAGTTTTTCTTGACATTTACTTACATTACTAAGAATCACAAAATTTCATGGCATAAAAGACATTTACGCACAACCTGAAGGGGTAGGCGATTTTTGACAATTATAGCTACAGAGCCTTGTTCTTTCTAAAATAAAAAAAAACATGATACTATAAATCAGAGGGCAGAAGACTTGGAATACTGTGTTACACAGTAATATAACAGGATTATAGTAATGTATTGATTCGTTGTATCATTTAGAGGCCTAAACTGAAATATGTGTATCAATAGCGCATACAGCAGTGAGTGGTTAATGGTGGTCAGTTTTTTTGGCTTTATGGTTAAGGGGCATTCACATTCTCTTGATATGGGAAAGAAAGGCAGGCATGAGGAGCATCCTGGGCTTAAACATGTGCCTGTTGTGGTATAGTCTGATAAAATAAAAAAAAAAAAAAAAGAGAATTAAGTACATGTCTGGAATCAAGCATGATGGTCAAATAAATCACTAATGACAATTTTCTTTTTGGTTGGTTAGGCTACGCTTGAAGTGTCAAAACGGTTAGGGTCTTGTTACTGCATTTCAAACTAGGATTAGAGTGGTTAGCGTTATAGATTAAACGGTCAATGTCTGTACGCGTTGCTTTTTTTCAGAGTCGTGCCCTGTTTTAGCTGAAGGTGTTCTAATAACATTGTGTTGTAAACATGCCATCCGATAGAAATATTATTCTCACGCTAAAGGCACAACATTGTAGATTCAGGGTTTGATTTCATCAGGCGTTTTAAAAGTATATTTAATAATACAGATGGATAATGGAAGACATGGCATACTGTCATAAACGAGGAGTGAAAATTTAATAAGCTTTATGTTTGGTCTGAGAGGGGCCCATTAAACAGTCAGACAGTGGGGTGGGCATATAAATTGCACTTGAAAGTGGGCAAGTAAATGAACATGCTTTGTTACAAATGTCAGAAAACTCATGGGGAGGTCCATAAAGCGCACCAGTTCCAGTACCCAATCCTACCAGACATCATAGATAGATGTGTGAAACTAAAAAGATAGAATATAGCGTATTCCCTTCATGGTATTACAGGTGATAAATCCTATTTAGATGACCAGCATAGAAAATCAAATCCTGAGGGCCAATCATTTTTCAATTCGAAATTGATGGTGGCCCTGAGGGCCATGTACTGGCTTAGTGGGGCAATCAACCGACAATCTGACGAATCTAAAAAAAAATAGCTCTAGGTTCACATAGACACATTCATATAAGCTAGAAAAAAAGTGAACAAATATATGCCATCCACTAGTTACAAATGTCTGTGCTAACTTCACTAGTGTTCTGCCATACATTTCAAACCTATCTTTTCTTACCACTCAGGTCGTGACAGTGGGCTTTTAGATATTTGCGTACACTGTTGTGATTGGGGGTGTAGTGAAGTAAGCCTTAGAAGCTTGATATCAGGCACTGCGCTTCTTTCTTGCACAGTGAGTGTGTAGCTGTCCTGTTTTTCTCCTTCTTTTTTTTTTTTTTTTTTTTTTTTTTTTTTTTTTTTTTTTTTCTAGCGTGTGCGTTGAAGGGTGTTTGCTGAGAGCTCCTGTCAATAGGAAAGCGTCTCATGGGGGCGCCTGGGCTGCCGATGTGCCATTCGGCTGTGGTAACGATGCTGTTCGCTTCTTAAGCCTAGATCTGGTCCATGGCTTGGATATTGATAGACCTATTTCTGAGCGTTTGCTTGGTGTCTGATGAAGCGGCTACAACTCACCTTGCCCATTTGCTAATTTCGGCGTCACTAGAGTCATGTCTATCGAAACCTTGGTTTGTGTAATTAGCATTACGCCTTGCTAACTCTGAAGTTCGATTGTAGTGTGCCTTCATTGGAGAAGAGTAGATTCCAGATGGGCTCCTTCACCTCTGCATCAATCCCACGGCCTTTTCTCACGAGATTCAACGGTCTCGATAGACATAGGGAAGCGAGTCTTTCTTGCATGGAAACCGCTCTTTCAGAAAAGGCACAGACTAAACTATTCAGGGACGTTTTGTCGCCTGTTCGCGCTTTGCTTCTGTTTCTCCTCTAGTATGTCTTGCTCAAAAAAACTTGCTTGGATCATCCTCTTTTGTTGTTTGGCCGCACCGCCTTAGGCTTTGGGACCATTGGAATGTGATTCCATGCGGCCTGTGTCTGCTTTGACTTTTCTGGGACTGTGATGCGTTCACTGTTTTGATTTGTCCAGGCTGGACTCCATCTGGTCGAAATTTCGCACTCTTGGCTCTTGGTGCTGGTCTGCGGGCTTGGCCTTGTTGACGGGCAAGCCAGTTGCTTTCTCTGAGCTAGTCTTCTTTCTTGACCCTCAGGGGCGGTATTTTTGAGATGTACTCTATTGTGAGGTTCCGAGCTGCGGTGGAGCCTTGAAGATTTGGCTGTGGAATTGTTTCGTATCATTGTTTGATCTGCTTACTTTATGCTGAAGGTCGAGTCATTTAGGCGCAACAAATAGGGTCTTTGGTGGCATTCTTGGGCGCTTCTGCCAGATGCTTCAATACCTTGCCACGCCAGCTCTGGGGCAGGAGGGGGCGCTGGGCCAATGGAGCTTGCTCGGGCAGGTTTTGGGCGGTCTTTGCTTCGCAAAGGAACATCGGCAGCGGGAGCACCCTGGTCTTGTGGGACTTTTCATGGCTTAGGGCACTATTAGGCGCCACTATGGAGTCCCCCACGAAAGGTCTACTTTTCGAAGGCCGTGGATCCTAAAGATACTGACATTTAATACAATCATTTATCCACATGGTGGAGAACACACTTATCACACAAACAGAACGAAGTGAAGAGCTATGATGAAATCTCTGGCGCATATGTGGGGCCTCCTATTTTATTTAGTCGTTAGAAGCATTTCTTATTTGACACCAAACGCTTGCTTTGTAAACTCACGCTCTTCTCTTCGCACTGAGGGCTCATTTTGAAGATCGGTAGACTCTGGGGATTCGGGAGATAGGAAGATAGGGCGATGTTGTGGAAAAGCGTGGATACCATACTTCGCACTCTTGTTGCTGTCACCATATCAAACGGATAAGCCAGTGAGTGCTGACATGGAGGAGCTGGTGGAACCCGCAGCAATGTAGACCAAGACTGTTCAGTGGCTGGTCCGATTTTTCCTCACCTATGCGTAAAGGGCCGATCAAAATGTTGGCTCTCTCACTGACCTTCCTTTTTAATAAAATAATTCCTCATCCAGTCACATGTTTCTGTATGAGCGTATTCTATGAACGACCTAAGGTCATGCATTGAATATGCAGGGCATCTTAGCCACCAGTCAAAATGAACTCACGCTTCGTCGTTCATGATTATCTGTGGCATAGTACTGGCAGGAAGTCTTTTCATAAAGCATGTTTATAAAGAAATGCGACAATTGGAAGTATGAATGTTTTTGGGCGCAATTATCATCACTGGCTCGAATACTGTCCGATTGAGGCTTGTAAGATTCAAAAATACGAGTATAAAAAAGTTATGTCGAGATCTGGTGGGTGTTTATTAAGGCATTCTATCGGTAGCGAGCTTCGAGTTTATATGTTTTTATAACAGGTCTAAGTGTATTACTAATATTAACTACTAGAAGTTTAAAAAAGCCATTATTTTAGTCAAATTGTGCTTTCGTCAACTAACTTGTGTATCGCGGCCTTATACCACATTCATGGAAAACTGCTAAGGACTCATACAGCTCAGGTCAGGGTGCTCGGTCAGCCCTCTTGCATCGGCAAATGTGGCCACGACAAGGCTCCTTACAGTCAACCCTGTGACGCGCTAGTTGAGCGGACCAGGGTAGGGTGACAGTTTTTCTTGTTGCTGATTGGAAGAGGATAGACGCCCTCCTGTGTGCACAAGTAGTTCTTCTTGGCAACCAAATCTCCACCACTGCTGTCATAAATCATTTAACTGTTACCAGTGGTCCTCAACTGAGTTTCTACAGGTAGGTGTTTTCCAAAAAGTAGGATAGCGGTCATTCTGGCTGGGATGAGTGTATGTATCGTATGTGATGTATGTCTGTGTGTGTAGTCTATATATAAACTATATATGTATATATAGAATATGAATATAGATATCTATTATACTATATATAAATAAATAACCTGCCGTTTCTGCTATTCAGGGTTTCAAAATCTTAAACATAGGAAGTGCTTTTCGCAACAATTATTTATAGAAGAAAATAAGCGATCACAATATTCTGCTAAAAATATATCATTCGTTACTATCATTTTTATCAATTTAAAACACAGCCTTGCTGAATAAAGGTATTAATTCTATTTAGTTTACAAGTATTAATTAATTATTCATTCAAAAAAAGTAAAAGGATTAAAACATAACACTTACTGACTCGCAAACCAGTTTTTTGAACGGTGTGGGTTGTATGTCATTACATAAAGATTTCTATTTTAATACAAATGCTGTTGCTTTTATTTTTTGATAGTTTCTCCCTTTTTATTCATGCACAGAAACACAATATATGATTTCAAAGTGAAGACGCTGAAAAGAGACAACCGGGACCAGGGGTGGTGGTCACGGGCGGATCTGCAAATCTCTTAGAAATTTTTTTTGAGGTGCAAAAACACTATGTGTATCTAATTGTGTTTGTGCAGAAACAACGGAACTCAAACTCTTTCTTGTTCCTTGATGTAGGCCAAAAACCATGTTCTTCTTGCATTCTTCAGCCATGAGATATTATCTCACTTTGATGAAAGTTAAGTGCAGGATCTAAGGACATAGCATTAGACATCTCGTGCATGAGATGACTTGTTTAGGTATGTATTTCTTACAATGCTGCTACTATAATGGCTCCACCTTCTATTTGCAGGGTTAATGACCAAAATTCCCGCTGGAGTGGAGACTGTGAGTTTCTGGAGAAGGTTGGAGACTGTATGTTTTTCCCACATGGTGAGTCACGCAACCCTAAAAAACAGAAAACGTGTGGAGCCTGCATAGGTAACCAGACCATACTCAGTCCTATTTCCGATATGAATTACAAAATGTCAAATAAATAACTGGCTGCAACTTATTAATGCAATTAAGCATTTTTTAATTCATATTTCTAGCATTGTTACCGTGTTTCAACCACGTTATTTTTTATGGACCATTGTCTTACGTCTTTGGTTGTATTGAGGTATGACATCTAGACAACTCAAAGACAATATTTTAGTAGCCACAAAAAATTCACTTATCTTTGAAAGGACATGGAATTATCCGTATGCGCTTTGGGCTTTTAATACAGGTTCAAGTGATAGCTAATTGATTCCGGTTCTGTGGAATTGAAAATTGAAGGTTCCAACTAGAATTGTGGTGACACTGAGCTTTTTATACAGAGGCGATGTAGAAACTTACATTTTGACTTTATATTTGTTGATATTAGATAATGTTTAATGCTGAGTAGATGTAATTTACATTGTCCTCCAGTTGATAGACAGTTGATAATCGGGATGCGCTTTTTTTTTCTGATGCTTAGCTTTGCTGGCTGGTATTGATGATAGTGTTGTTCTCTGCTTTGGTGTATTTTACATTTCCAAAGGCGAGTGTGAATGTAATGTTGCTTTTGAAACGCGATTTGTAAGCTATAGCACTTGGTGATTATTTGCATTTCTTCTTTTCCTTGCACACTTGTCTTCTTGCATGATTTTAGATATGATACGGAGTTGTTTTTTTGCATTTCATTTAAATACACCCCCCACCCCCCCCAAAAAAAAAGAAAAAAAAAAACAAAATATATATAATATATATAATTTTCACTGCAGAATATTAAACACAATCACATATAGATTCACCTATAATGCATGCGCATTTAAACCTGACTGGACATTTGCTTTACAAATTAAACTAAGAGAGAGTGTCTTTATTGTTCATACAAAGAAAAAACATAAAAATAATTAAGTAATATTGAAATATTTTCCTAGATTTAGAGAATTATATAAAGAAAAAATAGAAAAAATGTTTTAAAGACGGAGAAGGCAGCAACCTCCTGCTTCTTACGGCTCACCTGTGTAATGGCTACATGGCTGCCTCAGTGTGTTGGTTGTGCGATGGGCTGCATATACAGGTAAGTAAGTCAGTATGACCTCACATATTTCCACAGGTGAGTTGGCCACGGGGCCCGATTCTTCCATGCTCAGACGGTTTCATACATCTTTGGCACCCCCCTCGGGCAGCCGGTCATCATGCACTCCCACGCACCATTTTATAGGAAGCGACCAATGGGGGTGGAGAGCTTGACTCGACGTTTGCGCCACCTGCAGAAAACGCTTGAGGTGCTGAGGATCAAGGAAGGGATATGGAGCCAGGGTCCAGAAGCTCATCTTCACAATCCCCTGCTGCATCTGCTTACAGTGAGGACACTTCACATGCATCATCTGGTTCCACTGGCTGCAAGGGGAAATAAAAAGCATTTCGAACCATCGTAGTCAGTCAGTAGTAGTTAGACAGCTGCTCCCTATGTAAGATTCAAAGAATTACAGGCATATGAATAGCATATTTCTTTTCTTGGTTTTAGTTGACCATGGAGAAACCTGCATTTAGCCAACAAACCCATGTCATTATCTGAGACCTGTTTGTCTCAGTGTGGGTACAGTAAAGGCACATCATATCCATCTCTCTCGGAATCCACTGCTGCGACCAAGCTAAATTCTGCAGTGAACATGCAGCAGAGGGAGGAAAGGACAACAACATCAGTAAAAATCAGTATCTATATCTTCAAAATAACTTTAGTACAGAAAAATACGATGCTTTAATTCCTGCTGGACGCCATATATCACATGCACTGCACAACCACATGTTAAAAAGCCCTTTTTTTTACTTAACTGGAGTCCTGGTAGAAGTGTTTTCCTCATTAATGACATGACCACTGTAGGAGGATGATAATAATTGTGGAGCTCAATCATAATGGGGCAGCTGCTCAGGAGTTCATGGGCAGGGATTTATCAAGTGGTATAGCATTCAAAAAACAATAGCCAGTATTATGCAGAGAAAATGAATTCAGAGTGAGCTTTCAAAGAAAGTGAGAGAATGTGGAATGTCAGAGAACTAGACGGTAGGTGGGGAGACCAGCTCCATTTGTTCCGCAAATGGGTTTTAAATCGGCAAGAATAACTCTTGAATATGGAATGGCGATCAAAATGTGTAAACATACAGAGGTACTGCACTATTTCCCACTAGTGTCAAAATAAACGTTTTTATTTAACATTTGCCCACTAGAAAGTTATTCTTTGGTGACATTTTGATCTATGAAGAGTGCTTTTCTTTTCCATGCATACAAAAACACAGCATGTGTTGTCCATTTATGTGAAATACTTAACAGAATCCATTAATTGAAATAAATTCTCAATCTAGACAATTATGACTGCCGCATGAAAATTAAAATCAAAAGCTCCAAACATCCTAACAACATAATTGATTCTGGTACTAAAAGAACCCTTTCAATATAAATGCTCACACTAGAATACAGATTTATATATATTGGATGGCTCTTTATGTTAGATTGTGAAATCTCCTAAATTACTAAAGAGATTTCAGCGTAAATCAGTTTCAAGTATTTTTAATTTCTTCATGTTCAATTTCCATTGTTTTTAGAGGCTGATTTAGTTTTTTTTTTTTGCTTTTTCATTCTGACCAGCCTTCACATTCTATTAAACATTTCGCCTCCTGAGACAGCAAACTGAGATGAGAGCGGCAGGGGCCACTTCTAGTGTATGCAGAGGAAACACAAACTCCTAACCAGACAGATTCTAGAATAAAGACATTATGAACATATATCGGAAATGCGGTAACAAATTAAACAAAGAGGAAACTGCATTTCTGCTGTGACATTTTTCAGCCCTGGGTGGGAATTCTTTATTAAGTCCTCCCCTCTTGTCTTTCTAACTCTACATTCTAGCATTTTGATGCTTGTGGAACCTAAAGGGTTATTTTAGAGTCGATCAGGATAAGTAAACACAATTACATTGTTACAAACTATTAATTTCTAATTCAAAATAAATGCTGTTCTTTTTTTACTATATATATTTTGTTCAAAGTAATCACAGAAAAAAAGTATCACTGTTTTTAACATTGCTTCAATCATACGAAATTGTACTATTGATTTAGGAAAAAATCCTTATGACACTTCAGGAATGTAGGAAGTAATGGCTGAAAATTCAAGCATCACAAATCCAAAAAAATGGAATTATGTTTGAGAATAGAATGTATTTAGAATACGAAATTGTTTTAATTGTAATTTTAATGTATTACTGTTATTTATTTAGCTTAAAATCAAATTGAGCGCTTCGCGAGCATATATACCTGCCTTACATACACGCCACGTACAGGAATGTATTGTATTTCAGTGAAGCTCAAAGAAATAAAACATACAAACGAAAGAAAGAAATAAACCGCCTGGAGGTGTATGATTGGAGGAGGAAGTACCTGCTCTGTTTTTGTGTGTAGGGAAGCTAAACACTCATCCAGGCATTCAGCTGTGCCCTGTATTACATGGATCTGCTGTGGAGTCTTCCCACTCTCCGCATCCTCAATAACTTCCTCTTAGGGATGTTACCAAAAGAGACTGGAGAACAGATATGAATCACACACACAGGACTTATGACTTTCAAATTAGAAGATTCTTACTAATTCTGGGAATTTGACATGTACGGTGGTTTTTAAATTAAATGAATGTGTCTGCCTTAAATAAGACCATTTTTATGCGCAGCATGTATCTTACCACTCTTTGATTCTGTTCTCCCATTCAATCACAAGCTTCACATGCAGAGGACCACCAGGACCGCATAATTTCAGGGCCCTGCAAGAGAAAGTCATATTTAAATTGTGAGTTTGATATTCAGACGCTAGGGGGCAGACTATAATCAGTGTTGTGAATTCATTGTCAATTCAGTCTATGTCAGTACATAATTTGGCACACTGACACTGGCATTCTGTTCTATTTTTGTTCTATGTTCTATTTTTTTATTATTTAATTTTTTTTTTCAAACTGGATTTTACACTACCTTACAAAAAAGTTTGGGGGTCAGTAAGATTATACGGAAATAAGGGAAAGGATGAGGATAAGGAAACAACCTAGACAGGAGGTATGACATGCAACTGGGTCATGAACAGACGCAACTATAATTATTATGTCTTATCGCTGTGATACGGATCTAATGTAATTTTGTTCTCTAGAAAATGTACTTTCACATTTTATCATTGCAAAACAAGACAAAAGTATGAGGAAAACATAGAGGGAGAGAGAGAAAAGGCAAAACAAAAAAAAAGACAACAATGGCCAGTTAATTTAACCTTTAAAATTCCTATTCTAAAAAAATAGCTTTTTATTATTCATGTTAATTACCAGTAGGATTCATTTTATAGGTCTCACAATCATCACAGGTTCTCAGACTGAAAAATAAATCACTCAAATATGGCCTAGTCACACAAATGACAATCAAAAGTGTGACGGGACACACAGCCAAGTATGGTAACCCATACTTGGAATTGGTGCTCTACTTTTTAACCCATCCAAAGTGCACAACACACAGCAGTGAACACACACACACCGTGAACACACACTCCGGAGACAGTGGGCAGCCATTTATGCTGGCGGTAGCCCGGGAGCAGTTAACAGAGGGGTTCTGTGTGCCTTGCTCAAGGGCTATTTAGTCGTGGTATTGAGGGTGGGAGAGGCTGTACATTCACTCCCCCCCACCTACAATCCCTGCCGGCCCAAGACTCCGAACTCACAACCCATCGATTGCAAGTCTGACTCTCTTAACCCTTAGGCCACTGACTTCCCCCCCAAAGACTGGCTAAAGCACAAGACAGAGGAAAAACACAAAGCGTTCACTGCCTCGGGTCCTCACTGTTCACTCTGTGCATTTCTGCAAACAAAGTTTTTCTGAGAGCTGATCCTAAAGTCAGATTAGTTCTGACACGCCCAGTCCGTCTGCGTTAATGTAGTGTTTCTGAGAGGATTTAAAAGCAGGGAACAATAATTCAGAGGCGTGAGGGGAAATCACTTAAATTCATCAACTCCCTGGTCTATTGAGAAGAAAGCTCTGACACACATACGCGGTGGGTTTTCTTATCTTGTTCTCTTACACTGAACAATTTACCTCATCTCGAAACCGGTAATTGGTGGGAGCTAAAAAACACACACACACACACACACACACACACACACACACACACACACACACACAACCACACACAACCTTGTCCTATGAATTACCCTAAGAATCTTTGTGCATGCTTTGCTCCATTAGCCTGAACTTGGGTTTGTTATGAACAATCTATTTGATGATACACCATGAATACGTTGCTGAATATCCCTCTAGATGAATGAAGACATCTTTCAGCACTGGCTGACGACACTTGATTACGTGTTCATAAGTAAGACACTGCTGGCGTTCAGGCTACACAATAAGCGGGCAGCGTGTGTCAGAGAACAGCAGGTATCACCACATGAGAATGGAATGTCTCTGGCTATCATCTGAACATGCGTAATTACAAAGAGTACAACCGATTTAGACCAGGGACAGGCATGGTATGAGAGTGCAGTGAAAAGGACGTGGGGGCCTGGGAAGAACAGATGATGTGCAATACTAATGTCACATTCACATTTCGTCAAATCTTACGTCCAACAAAAAGTACAGCTACGAGTAGCCTGGTAGAGTGATGGGGCTAATCAGATGTATACTCCCCAATAGCTTTTGGGAGTTGAAAGTCGTTATATGTCACGATTTGTGTGGTGCCGCTCATATTAATCTATAGGGGCGTAAAAGTTGGTCTTGCTCTCTGCTATAGTCAGGGCGCAGAATAGAATATTTTACACCTCAAGATCCGATTGCCCCCATATTCGTGATGAATTGTTGGCGGATCTTTAACAGGCAAACTCTTGTACAAAAAAAGGAGATGGAGGAGGGATGGCAAAAAAGGAACTAACAATGGGCAGCAGTTCTAGAATTATACGGTGTTACTTAACTATAATATTAGAATTGAATGTACTCCTCTCCGACAATTAATTTTAATAACTTCAATAAATACCAATATCACTTGGAACTATTAAGAAAGTTCACGAAACAATATGACCAATGAGGATAATTCAACCAAAAAAGTTACTGTCAAATATCACAAATTATCAGCGCAAATCTCATGAAACATTATTACATTTTCAATATGCTGGGATTTTGCTGCTTGATCTTCAACACATGGCATATATTTAAAACAAAACAGAAACTAACCTTGGCCCTGTTAATCTATGCGCTGGTGGGCAATACTTATTCAGATATTATAAAGCTCCATTAGTTTGTTGTTTTAGTTGTGTTGGTTGCAACGCAGGACTTTTATTGGTTCACACCTCTCATTGACATGATTGAACTTTCATTTAGCATGAGAAAAAAAAAAGTTGTGTGTATAGAGAATAGTCATAAGCATTGAGTGTGTTTTTTGTTGGTTTTATAAGACAACCTTATGTTCCGTAATAAATTAGTATAATAGCAAATTAGTTTTAGGTTTTCTTTGCGCCAAAATTGTTCTTGTAAATTACATTTATCTTCATATATGAGTTCAGATCAGTCTGTATCACTCTGACAGTTTTTGTGACTTACTCCGCCTCCAAAATACGAAAATAATTGCAGCATGTTAAAAGTCAAACTTCTTATATTTTTGTCATCTCATGCTTATTCCGGTCACCATGCACGCCACACAACAGATTCCACACACGCACCTTTCAAACTCCTTAGTTTGTGTTTTCATACATATTCTGCTCTAAATATCAATGCTTATTCTTCCGTACTCTAAGTTAAATACTAACTTTAAAATCGAACATCTTCCTGTCACAAACTAAAACCGCCATAATTCCTGTTATAAATTCGACTTTCAGAGGGAGGAAAACAGCCCATAAATGGGCATGCGCCGAGAGCGCACGTAGGCTGGGCAGTCACTACTGTGGAACTGACGTTGTAAAGCTCTATTAAAATTGAGAAATGGATCATTGGTTCTTTGAGAACTGGTGTGTGCTAGCACCTGACAAGCACTGAGAGGATGAGCGCTCATGTTTTGGCTTGTTTGTTGTCTCTGCTATACCCATCCAAACATGATGGCGAGCGAGGTAGAGGATTACAAGAAAATTAGTGCAAACTAGGTTAAAATACTGTGGAGTGTGTGTGTTTGGGAGAGCCATTAAAAAGTTTAAACAAGCATCTTGGAGTATATTAAGATCTTCAGCGGCACTGATGAGTGCATTCAGTGGTGTACAGAAAACATTTTTGTAGTGCAAGGTATTTCGAGTGGACATACACTACAGTTCAAAAGTTTTGAGGTCAGTATGATTGTTTTTTTAAGATATTAATAATTTCATTCATTTAGCAAGGAATTGAAATTAATTGATATAGCACTTGGTAAACAACACAAACCAAAGAAAAAAGCTATTTTTAAAATGACACCGATGGTTCTTCTATCTGTGCGAAGCCATCTATTTCATTAAAGAATCCTGACAAAAATGTATCCATGAATTATCCACAAAAATATTGAGCCGCACAACTGGTTTCAAGTTTGGATGATAATAATAACCTTTTTCCTGGGATGCAGCAAATCAAAATATTAGAATGATTTCGGACGGACAACTGTGGACCACTGAAGACGGGAGATGGAGTAATATTACTCTGAACATTCAGCTTTGCCACACAGGAATAAAATTGCCATTTATTGAATATATTAAAATACAAACCATTTATTTCTTAATTGTAACAGTTCATCAATACACAATAAGTGCTAAACCCTTAGAGAGAATCTTTTCAAAAACAGTAAGAAACTGTACCTTGGCCCCAGAACCTTCGAACAGGAATCTCTATTAAGTGTTTTGTTTTTTTCGGCTGGGTTACCGTTGGCTCAACCTGTCGGGCACTGTGTCGCGGTGGTGTGACAGGTAGAGTCCCTGCTGTCGTGGGTAGTACAGTTAACTTGCAGGAAGCTGACCCACCCACTCACCGCATCCTAACAGTTTTTTCATTAAATCTGGTGAATGCTAAATATAAAGACTAGCGCCTCACAAATGTAACACCAATTTATTGATAACTGCTCCAATTTGTAGCTTTCATTTAAACTAAAAGTCCTTTTATTGAGAATACAAAACTGCATAACAGATCCTCCAAAAAACTCTAATTTTGTGTCCATATAGAAAGCAATAACAGCATTCTATGTGTTTTGGAATGGCATACAGGGTGTGAACAGTGGTGGCTAGAAAGTTTCGTGAACCCTTTAAAATGTTCTGCTTTTCCTCAAATGACATGAAACCTAAGGCTACCAAGTCAAAAAGTTTAGGGTGTCAGCTAAGTTTTTCCTTTAATATATAGGCTTTTATATTCAACAAGGATGCATTCAATTGATGCAAAGTGACAGATAGTAAAGTCTCTATTAGCATTGTTTTACAAAAAAAAATGGCACTGTATATTAAAGAATCCGAAAAAAATGGAGCACAGTTTTCGCACAGGCATATATAAGGCAGTTAGGCCATATGTTTCCTGTGAAATTATACAGAATTAAATAAATAAAAAAATTCCTAACGCCAAACGTGTGGAACAGTAGTATCATAGATCGCTGCTCTTCACACTGATAATGATGATTTAAAAGACTGAACCTTTGCCTTCAGAATCTAAGTTTTTGACTCAACTTGTAGTCAATAATGCCCAATGCAATGTTTTCCATGTAACTGGACATTTACAGGGTGGGATTGGAGGGTACTAGTATCGAATGTCACTGTTTTGGGTTTTTTTCCGCACCTGTAATGCTTGCTCAATTTAAACCAGTGTCTATATTTAGGCTGTCCACAAGACATTCTTCCAAGAGTCTTCTGGCTCACCAACGTGGTCTTTGGGCAAACTTTATATGAGTAGGCAATATTCTACTTGGCGAGCAGTGGTCTTCCTCATTGCTTTTGTTGCATTCATGTGCCAGAATCCTTTAGATGTTCCGCCTTGCCCCTTGGCCCTTCCTCGAGTATGACTTGTCTCGCTCCTGGATATGAATTTTTTGTATTGAACCAACCTCTAAAAGGTAAATAATATTGTAGCTGATCTGCTACTTTCCTCTTGTCTAACTGTCATATGTACTGTAATCTGATCGTTTTTTGGGAACCTTTTTTTCACACTGACATTTGCTTGAAGTCCCTCAAACATACTTCCGCTATGTATGTGTTGATCAATGTGTCTGTGTGAAGTAAGCTGATATATTTAAAATATGTTGGTTCATATAGAACCCTGCTTGCACGCGCCTTTTCAGAAGACATTATACTAGCTTGATTCAGATATATGCACTGTTTATGATCTCTATAATTAACTTTTGGTTGGAGTGACTTTCAAATGGCGGGACTGAAACACGCTAGGTTTCATTACGACAAATACTTAATTTGTGTTTTTAACAAATGAACTAAAGTCTAAAGGATTTGGAGCAACAAGAAAATAATTAAATGACTGAATTATGATTTTTGGTGACCGACACTACGGGTCCAGATGCATGGCAATTAACATTGTTCCCTTTTCTCGTTGGAATGTGACAAGGCTCTTGGGTGCATGAAGAAGATCTTTAAGTTGTGTCCAAGACTACAAGTCGCAAATCGAAACGCAAGAGATATTCGTTATAAAAGTTAAGACTTGTCACAAGCCCACTGCTAAAACCGCTCCTTGCTAACACATGAGTGAGGTCCCCCCCATCTCTACATCACTATGTGGAAATATTTGTAATGTCGCGCCAACATGTTCAGCTCGTCAAATAACAGTACAGGCTTGTGTTTCTAGTAACCCGCAGTTTAGTGTTTGAAGCGCCCCCATGTCCATGGAGATTTCTGATGTGTATGCTAGGTGAAAAGCAAAAGGCACTTTATTTGGCCTTCTCCGAGTAGTATATGCGATTTTAGGAAGGGCATTAAGATATCCTTACAGAGACCAGGCACGCATTTTTATGGACGAGCTTTGCTTTAGATGCTGGGCTCTTCTGAAATGCATCCAGTATAGGATGTTTGTTATTAGTTTAAAGTATTTGCTGGCAGGCCGGGAAGTGAAATGCTAGTGGTTCGTCTCGCCAGAGGAGAACCTGCCCTCCCCCCAACTGAACCTGTTTCTCACAATACAATATACAAGTATTTTTGAAAAATAATTGGTTTTTTGAGACATTAAAGGTCGTGTGCAATATATGCTTTTTCAGGAGTATCCAGGACCTGCTCTAAACACATTTTTTTCAACGCCTTCATTTGTAAATTATATTTTACTAAACATATATACGTCCTTGGTACAATTTTTGTCCAATACATAAGTGACAACTTTTCATAGATCTTGAACATTCTGAGCACCCACTGAAAATAACGAAAACAAGTTCTTGAAAAGAGCTTTTGTTTCTTCTGCTTATCTCTATGGAAGACAACAGAGTTATAGTGTAACTGATGAAGAGAGGAAGCATCAGATTTCTTGAAAGATGCAATTTAATAGCAGAAACACAGGCCAAATGGAGCTGTATCTCAAGCGTACTGATTGGATAAATTAAAGACTTTCAATGGGTAACAACTGAAACAGAAGTAAAGATGGCAGGCAGTCTTATGTTTTGAGAGTGGGACAGTTTCATATTGTGCCTTTAATTTATTACACTCTGAGACATATATCAAACACAACACAACTCTGCTCTCTGCTGTAACTGGGCCAACAATGTTGTACAGAACCAGTTTTAGGAGACATTGTAAGATCTCTTGTGTCGTTTCTCATCATTAATTATCTGAAATACGTTCTAACACATGTAGTTTGTTGTGCAGCGTCGCATAGGCCTCCTATACAATCTATCAGGCCTAATATTGTAAGAAAAAAATAACAACAGTGATCATCCAGTTTTTCAAAGACTTTCTGTTCAAAGTGGCATTTAATGCGTACTTAATTTGATAAATGTAAACTGTTAGTCAGTTTAAACATATTCTACTAAGGTGATTAAAAAATGTATTTTAGATTTTAACTTAAGATGATTGTCTAACTTAGCAAAGTTAAACTAGTCTCTCCCTCTCTTTTGGAGAAAGGATACATTTACAACGTAAAATGACATTCCTGCGTGGTTAACTTACAAGGAAATAATCAAGTTCTTCAAGTTTGTATTTAATAAGTGAAAAATAATGCTATACTCATGACCAATCTGCTTCTATTCACCTCATCTCTCCATCTCTCTGTTCAACTCATTAGTCTCTAGGATTATTACTTCTCCCATGTGCATATTTTAAGCTTGCAGGGAGAGCAGTGTCATAATTGCAGAGAGGTTTCTGTCATAATAAAGAGATCGGTATCCTATTAATTACCTTAGAGCTCTACCACAGCACATAAAGCTAACATCAAAACCACTGAAGTAGTAGTGATTTATGTTCAGTTGCTCACACTCACCTTTATGATTGCATTTTTTTTTTTCAAGTGTAAGTAAAGCTTGATTGCAGACACTCTGTTTGCAGATGAGCCCAAGACAGAGTCGCTTTCTACTCGATCATCAGGAATGGAGGACCCACAACCTGGAGAGAAAAAAAGAAAAAAGTCAAAATGAAGTGACAGCATGATTTAGTCCTTTCATTTTCAACTGTGTCAACAACCGAAGACAAAGGATCTATCGATATATTACTATCTATCTATCTATCTATCTATCTATCTATCTATCTATCTATCTATCTATCTATATCTATCTATCTATCTTCTATCTATCTGGTACTTTAGCGAGAATAAAGGGGACACAGGGTTTTCTTTTTATTTAAGTCATATGCTTCCCAAGACTTCTGATTCAGAGTGTCTGTTATAGTCGGTGAAAATCCAGGACGGATTACAAACATTTTTACTTATTCCTATAAAACATATACTTCCTGGAATATTTTCGTCAATACATAATAGTGACAACATTTCAAGAACTTGACATTCTAGGCACAACTAAAAAAAATAATGAAAACGTTTTCTTGAAAACATCACATTATTGCATTTAAGCAAAAGTTTTGTGGAAAAACATTTGTTTTCTTTCTTTCTTCTGGGGAATGACTAGCAGCCAAGAGTTGTAGTGGACCTGAGGAAAAGAGAAGATTTAGTAAGCATTTAGTTAACTAGTATAGCCTGTGGAAATTCTCTTTCTATTTTTTTTTTTTCGTGTTTCTGCACAACACATGTGTCTGTTCAGTGACTGCTTTGCCATTATTATTATTATATTTTTTTTTAATTTATGTTCACATCAGTCTATTATTGTGGTATAACTTCAAAAATATTTTTTTTTCTTAAAAATATAAAACAATTTTATATGTCGGCTCAGACCGATCACTTCCTGACTAAATGCCGCAGTTATAAGCCAGAATAAAAACTGTAGGTGGGTTTACAGTACTGTTGTTTAATCTGGTTATTTAGTCTCAGTGGTTTAGGTTTGCCAGCCATGTTCACATGGCATCAGAGAATCATCAACTATAACACAAAATATAAAAAAACAATATGAAATTGAGTGAGTGATCGATGGGCCACGGACCAGCGGGTCCATCATTTTTATAAACTATTTAAAATAACAAACAACAACAACAAAAAAAATAATACAACAAGGAAGAGCAATACAGTCAACTTACCAGATGGCACCGAATTCAAAAGAAGAGGCAAGAGGATGCCTTACTTAACATTTCTCTTTAACACTCTCTTGTAAAAACCTCGCTTGGTAACAAAGTCCCTGAGATTCACTGCCATGTTAACCACTTTGCTCTCACTTATGCGGAGAGCTACTGCACTAAACAAATTAAGTATGATTTCCCAGGCACTCTTCAAAATAGTTCGTTTTCCCAGAAAATCAGATATACCAGGTAGACCTGCCACAAACTGACAACACGATTGGGTTTAATTAGAAGTAGACACATCAGACTGCTCATTGCAAACAGAGCAATGTTTTAAAAGTGGCCCCAGAGCCAAAAGCACTCACACTCTTTAGGAAATTCAACCTATGAATGCTTGAAAATTTAAAACCTACTTTTAGATACAGATAGCAGCTCTTTTATCTTTTGCTGCAAACATTGAATCCGTGAGACAACTTCTCTTTCAGATGTGGGCCAAGAGGCAGCAGGCATCTGCCCACAGTAAGGTGCAGTACACAAACACTTTCCTTTGCTTTCTTCTCCTCTCTTCTTTAGGACCTAAAATGTCATCTTGACATTTATAAGTGTTTCAGGGGAATAACCCGTCATCACTCTGTTTCCACCCAAAGCTCTGTGTCCATGAGTGAGGGAGAGCGAGACTGTGTGCAGCTCCTGATTGACAGCTAGAGGTTAGTGACGAAGACTGTGCCAGATGCAGCACTCCCCCAGAAGTCCAGGCGATCAGTGCAGCTGTAGGTGGGCAGCATGAAACAGAACAGGCAAGATTGTTCCTGTGCTGCAGTTTACTTACTTGGATTATTGATTCTGACAGAGCTGACTGATCAGACTTGTATGAATTTAATGTCTTTGTGCATCTTGAATTGTCTCTTGTAGCAGTAGGTCTAAAAAAATAATTTTTCAATGAATGCCTTGACTCATAGAACAGCACATTTGGGATACTGGGTTTTTAAAAATGCAAAATAGACCTGTATTTTAAATGTTTTTTTTTTTTTATTATTTATTTTTATCGCATGGTAATGCTCTGCAGGAACAAACAACTATAGCAAAATGCTAAAGCGTTATGATTCTATGCGTTTATCATTTAATTTTAACATTTAATAAAAAAAAAATTAAAAAATGGACATACTTAATACATTACTTTCATTTCCCAAATTAAATTAATCTAGATTTCTAAATGGGGTAAAACAAACAATTTTTTATTATTACATATAACTATTTTCTATTATTACATTTAAACCTGAATCATTTATTATACATTTAATAAACACACTACTATTCAAAAGTTTGAGGTCAGCACAATTTTTAATCATGCGCTTTTGAAATAGTGTAATAGAGTGTATGAATTTGTTTATTGTATTTATTAACAGGTCTTCAATGGGGGTAATGGTGGGCACTATTTGCAAACTAAACTAATTTTTGTCGAGAAAAAACACTAATATTTTAAACAAAAAAATTGGCACAATATTAAAATATAATAATATGTGTTTAATGGCCTTCCGATGTAGAGCAAAAAGCATCTTAAAGTAAGAAAATACATGAAACCTGCTATTTTACACAATATTATAGGCCAGGGTTAAAAAGTAGCACTAAATTTGAACAATATGTAAAGAAGTCACATCTCTGTCTCACGTGTCTCATCAAAGGGTCCCACTGAATGGGTTTTGAACATTTCTTGAAATCTCAGGTAAACAATTTGGGTTTTCGTTGGCAAAACGTGATTTGGAAAACTTAGAGAGTTCCTTTCTGTAACATTTGTGTTTAATATATATTAATTTAAGTATATTTAGTTACCTTGTAGCTTGTTGGCCAGACACAGCAACATTGGCAGATTAACAGAAGGATCTTGGGAGAACCACCCTGATTCAAGAATTCTGACGATAACGTCCCTGAGGGTGGTAACCTGTGAACGCTTCGTCGGGCTCTGCAGTGTATGGCGAGGAAGGTGGAGGAGTGATGGAACCCTACAAAAGATAAAAAGAAATAAGCATTTTATTAAACGCTCAGTGTTTTCATATAACAGTGTATAAGTAATGGATTACCGGCTGGATGTACATTATCCCGCTTATTATACGGTTACTTGCCACATAAGTAAATAATTAGATGCAAAATATTGATTTCGAGTTGAAATATTTGAACGCAAAGCTTCCGTGAAGACAGCGGGTTGCGATCAAGCGGCAAAGTTCAAACTAAACGGACATTTAAGGGAAACGGTGCAGGCAAAACATGTATTACACTACATTTCACCACAAAATAATTAAGGCAATAAAAGAATTAAGATGAAAAGTTTATTAGTTTTCTTATAATCCCATTACAGCGTACAAAACAATCATAGCAAAATGGAAGCAGCTGTTGTTTGTATGAAACGAGAGCGAGTTCAAGCAAGAGTACAACGCCGACTGCTGTTACCCAGATGAGCCTGTGTTAATTAGCTTTCACAGGTTGTTATCCAGGGATAAACATACCTCAGAATGTTGCGACTGACCAATCAGAATCAAGTATTCCACAGAGCCGTGTAATAATAATAAATAATATCAATTATGACCACCCATGTAAAAATGAAATTATTCTTATTATTCCCAGCATATGCTGATTTATATTTCTTCTTATTATCAATGTTAAAAAACAGCTGTGCTGCTTAATAATTTTGCACAGACTGTGATACTTTTTTTTTCAGTTCAAAAGAATAGCAGTTATTTAAAGAATAAATCTATTTTTTTAATCTGTCAGTGTCTTTACTGTCAGTTTTTATCAATTTAATATATCCTTGCCGAATAAAAGTACTAATTTATTAAAGAAAAAAAAAAAGAAAAAAAACACTGTCCCCAAACCTTTGAACGGTATAGTCTATATTTAAGCTTTCAAATCACTAAGTAACATGAAAAACATTTGAGGTTAGCCTTCCAATTCATGTACAGATTCGATTCTACATACAGTATGAATACAGTTTTAACCTGACGATTACTGTATGACAGACACCATCAAGTAATTCTGGATAAATATTGGTTCTCTTTAGCAATCCAATGAGATATCATGTTTAAAGTACTTATGTATCTTCCTTTCATGGCAGGATGAAAGTGTTTTTTCTCTCACTATCTGATTCGCTTTCTATCACACACACTCACAGCAGGCCTCAGTCGTCAGAGGCTCATTTGAGGGCCAGCTGAAGCAGATTGAAGTGGGGAACTGTGAGCTTGTGAGAGCCTTAATTAAACTTGGCCCTTACTAACACACACACACACACACATTTCACACTTTTACAGACACAAACACACCAAGACCAACCCACAGTTCCAATGCCTTTGTAGAAAAATGCAGTTCTTTTAAATATGGACAGAATTCTTATGTTCAGTTTTATAAAAATGTAGGGTGGGGACTTGGTTCTAGTGGAGGCAGAGGAACTGAGTTTGCAGTGGTATTGTTTAAGCAGACTAAATGACTGGAAAAGTCCTGCATACGTCACCAGAGAGAAGTTGACCAGAAGGTCCAGTTATGATATTTTGATTATTGTTACAAGGTCAAACAGACAAACAACCAACCAAACATATCAAAGCAGCTTTACATATATATTAATATCTTAATCTCCGTCACATTTAGCATTTAGAGCTGGGTGAAAATATGTATACCAACAACATGTATGTTAGACCCTATTCCATCTAAGCTCCTAAAGAGGTGCTTCCAGAAGTCATAGATCCACTTCTGACTATTATTAATTTGTCATCGTCATTAGGATATGTCTTCAAAACCTTTAAATTGCCTGTTATTAAGCCTCTCATTAAAAAACAACAACTTGGGAATCAGAAAAAGCGATGTAACATTGATTGCTCAAATTGTTGGATTCCCTAATAAAAACATTCTAAACACAAAAAAAAAAAAACGACCCCAAAGAGCTTGTTAATTACAGACCGATCGCGGCCCCGGCAAAAAACATAACAATTTGAAATACTAACGGAATGCATAGTAGATATAAAAAACTGAATAACAAGTAATTTCTTATTGCTAACTTCTGAAAAAACAGAGGTGTTGATTATCAGACATAAAACCTCCACATGTAATAACCTAGAACACTGTCTAAGACTCGATGGCTGGTCTGTCAATTCTTCGTCATCAGTTAGGAACCTAGATGTGCTATTTTATAGCAATTTTTCCTTTGAACGCAAACATTTCTAGCATTTGTAAAACCTGCATTTTTCCATCTCAAAAATATATCTAAATTACGACCTATGCACTCAGTGTCAAATGCAGAAATGTTAATCCATGCGTTTATGACCTCAAGGTTAGATTATTGTAATGCTTTATTGGGTTGTTGTTCTGCACACTTAATAAACAAACACCAGCTAGTCCAAAAATGCAGCAGCTAGAGTTCTTACTAGAATCAGGAAGTATGACCATATTACCCCTGTTCTGTCAACACTGCACTGGCTCCCTATTAAACATTGTATAGATTTTAAAAACTTGCTCATTACTTATAAAGGCCCTAAGTGGTTTAGCACCTCAGTATTTGAACAAGCTCTTATTGCATTATAGTCTTCCAAGTCCGCTGCGTTCTCAAAACTCTGGCAATTTGATAATACCTAGAATATCAAAATCAACTGCGGGCGGCAGATCTTTTTTCTATTTAGCACTCAAACTCTGGAATAACCTACCTAACATAGTTTGGGAGGAAGACACACTCTGTCAGTTTAAATCTAGATTACTAGACCTATCTCTATAACCTGGCTTACACATAACACACTAACACATTTCTAATATTCAAATCCATTAAAGGATTTTTAGGCTGCATTAATTAGAACAACCGGAACCGGGAACACTTCCTATAACACCCGAAGTACTTGCTACATCATTAGAAGAATGGCATCTATGCTAATATTAGTCAGTCTTTTTTTATTATTCCGAGGTCACCATAGCCACCAGATCCAGTCTGTATCCAGATCAGATGGTCACTGCAGTCACCCAGATCCAGTACGTATCCAGCCCAGAATGTGGATCAGCACATAGAGATTACCTCTACAGCCCTGAATGTCAGCGGAGACCAGAACAACTAGATGAGTCCCAGAGACAGATCCCCAGTGAAGAACTTGTCCCCTAGACGGACACTGGGACAACACCACAGGAACTAGATGAGTCCTCTGCACAATGTGACATCTGCTGGTTTCGTCTGGCCAGAGGATAACTGGCCCCTACTGAGCCTGGTTTCTACCAAGGTTTTTTCTTCATTCTGTCACCGATGGAGTTTTGGTTCTTTGCCGCTGTCGCTTCTGGCTTGCTTAGTTGGGGACACTTAATATCCAGGGATATTGTCGACTTGATTGCACCGATGCGATTTAAACTGAACTGGATGATGACATCTCTGAATTCAATAATAACTGCCTTTAACTCAAAATTGAGTGTTTACTATTGACATTTTGCATTATTGACACAATATTTTCCTATTTAATACTGTGAAGTTGCTTTGACACAATCTGTATTGTTAAAAGTGTTATATAAATATTTCTCCAGCAGTTGTACCTGCACTCACTCACATCATTAACACGTCCCTTCACATTGGTGTCTCCCTCAGCACACACACAACCCATCATAACCCCACTACTTAAGAAACCCACCCTTAACCCATCTCTTTTAGAGAACTACAAACCCGTTTCCCTTCTTCCTTTCATTGCAGTCTCTGCCTTTCTCAAACAGAACAACCACCTCGACAGCAACCAGTCTGGTTTCATAAGTGGACATTCAACTGAGACTGCCTTGCTCTCAGGTGTTGAAGACTGGCAAGAGCGTATTTCCAGATCTTCAACACTTATCTTGCTGGATCTGTCCACTTCTTTTGACATGGTTAACCACAAGAACTTACTGTCAACCCTATTAGCAAAGGGCATCTCAGGAACCGCACTCCAGTGGTTTGAGTCTTATCTTTCAGATAGGTCCTTCAAGGTATCTTGGAGAGGTGAGAGGAGAGATGAGGTGGACCACTTCTCTTCTCTGTCTACATGGTATCATTAGGTTCTGTCATTCAGAAACATGGCTTTTCATATCACTGCTATGCTGATGACACTCAGCTCTACCTCTCATTCCATCCTGATAATCCGACGATAGCTGCTCACATCTCAGCTTGTCTAACAGACATTTCTTGCTGGATGAAGGACCATCACCTTCAACTCAACCTTGCCAAGACAGAACTTCAATTTCACCATCCAGTTAGGCATATACAACCATAAGTCCTTCAAAAACAGCCAGAAACCTTGGAGTTATGATTGATGATCAGCTGACTTTCACAGACCACATTGCTTAAAACTCCCCGGTCCTGCAGATTTGCTTTATTCAACATCAAGAAGATCAGGCCCTTTCTTTCCGAACATGCTGCACAACTCCTTGTTCAAGCTCTTGTTCTGTCCAGGCTTGACTATTGCAATGCTCTCTTGGCAGGTCTTCCAGCCAGTTCTATCAAACCTTTACAATTAATCCAGAAACCCGGCAGCAAGATTAATTTTTAATGAGCCGAAAAGACTGCACGTCGCAGTCGATTTACACTGGCTACCAATAGCTGCTTGTATAAAATTCAAGGTATTAATGTTTGCCTACAAAACCACACTGGCTCTGCACCCCTTTACCTAAATTCATTACTTCAGATTTATGTGCTCTCTAGAAGCTTGCATTCTGCAAGTGAACGTTGCTTTATTGTGCCATCCCAAAGAGGCACAAAATCACTTTCACAGACTTTAAAATTAAATGTTCCCTCCTGGTGGAATGACCTGCCCAACTCAATCCAACTCCTTAGCCATATTCAAGAATCGGCTAAAAACACATCTCTTCCATCTTTATTTGACCCTCTAACTCTAGCACTCTCTATTCTAATTCTATTCTTTAAAAAAATGCCCCTTTTGGATTTGCACTATATTTATTTACAAACAGCTTGTTTTCTTTAACCCTTAACTATCCCTCACATTTTTAAACATAGACTTGTAAAGTGCACAATCCAAACTTAAATTTTTTAATTCTTGAACGAAAAAAACATTTTGTAACATGATATTGATGTACCATTTTCATGCAATGTCTGATTTTAAAAATGCATTTCAAAGGATTAATTTTGAGATTTTAAGTTTTCAGTTGATATATAATTTCTGATTATTTCTAAAGTGTGAAAGAGAAAAAGGCAACGAAAAAGACTTTTTGTTTAGACAAAGGTCAGAACTCCTGTTATGATGTAGATTTTTTAGGGTGCACTCTTGTCATAAATTAAACTAGTACTTTTCCTACATAATTATTAACAAAAAACACTGGTTAAATATCTATTTAGGAGTCTTAGACCTTTCCAGCGATATATAGTTTCTCATGATTAGATTATTATATACGGAGGTCTTTATGCACCAGTAATAGGCATCCCGTATACGGGATGGTGACCAGTTCACAGGTGAAAAAAAAAAAACAAAAAAAAAAGAAATACTAGCTTCTCTAATATTTGTTAAATTCTATTTTTTTATTTATTTATTATGCAATCAACAAAAGCAAAAAAGGCCTCTAACACTAGCTTGCTCTACTCTTTTCCTATTCTATCTTTTTTTTTCATTTTCTTTTTATTTATAATATGATTTAAAAAAACTTGCTACGTGTTCTGCATTAAGCTAACTGAGACTTGTTATATCACTTGGAAATCACTGCTCTTTTGTTGATTTTGATTGCCTCCATTGTCCTCATTTGTATTTTGCATTGGATAAAAGCATCTAAATGATAAATGTAAATGTATATAAATAAAGGGTTGACTTGACTTTTTGTGACGATACAAACAATCAAACAATTGAGATTTGTTATATATATTGCTCAAAGCAATTATAGGCTACTGTATGAATGTGGATAAAGTTGGACATTCAGTACTTATGTTCAACTTAATATAAAGATCTGGGCGATAATAATAATGCAATCAAAAAATCAGGCAGTTGAGATATGGTATATAGTATATATATTCACTTTATGCAAGTGTACTGTATAATGTATTTATTACACGGCTCTGTTTAATACTTGATTCTGATTGGTCAGTTGGGACATTCTGAGGTATGTTATCCCTTGATAACAACCGGTAAATCTGATAACACAGGTTACACAGTGTGTTTTTGCTCAGTTACACACGACCTCACCAAACCTCTATCAACTTAAGTTTCAGAGAGACCAGGATGTAAGCTTATCTAAGAACCATTCAGACAGATGACCCTCTAACCTCATCTGTCAATCACATCTTCTCAAGGGAGAGCACTTGGTATATGCACTGGAAAAGAGGGCAAAGAAATTGTACAGTACCTGTTACTCAGACCTGTTACTCAGTTACTGTTACTTTTAAACGCTAGTATGGTGTGTGTGTGTGTGTTTTTTTTTTTTTAAATCTGTTAATTGGTTGACTGTTAGTTACCTCATATACACACTGAAAACGTGTAATTATATGTTAATTTACTGTAAAGTACTGTCAAATTTGTGTTTTTGCAGGTATGAATTACTGTAGAACTGACAGTAAAGAAAGTAAAAAAGTCCCAAAATGTGTTTAAATTGAATTTCTGGCAACCACAGCTGACAGTTTTCACTGTAAAATTCAACAGGATATTTTTACAGTTTAGACTGTACTGAACACTTCTACAGTGAAAAAGGAGGTTGACATCTCCATGACACTGTAAAGAGATACAATAATCGAACAGAAAAATTAGAACAAACAATAACTACACTGTTAAAGAGAGAGAGAGATTTTTTAATTGAAATAAATAAATAAATGACCCAAAATAATATATATACAAAATTATTAAATCATAAATCTACTTAGGAAGCAAACAATGTATAAGATATTAAGAACTGCTTTCACAGACTGAATCTTGAAAAAAAAAAAAAAAAAAAAAAATAATAATAATGTTGATGCAGTAAAAAGGAATAGATTTCTTATATCTTAATAAAATATGTATGCGGTGTTACTTTTCATCTCAAAGTGTATGGTTTTATTCTTATTTTATGCATGTATGTATGTATTGTATTTTATTTACTTACATTGCACTAAAGGTATACATTTTATCAGCACTAGCATTCCCTGGAAATCAAACCTATGACCTTGGTGTTGCCATAAACATGCTCTGCTCTTTGAACTACAGGAACAACATCTGTTCTGTCATTGTTTGATTGTAAGGCCAAAGGAGGACCCCAACATCAAAATCACAGCAGTTTTTAGCTCTTTGCATATACTAAAAGACTACTTTTTTAGGGATATTACATCACATAACATTACTAATTATGCATAAAAATATCCCAATTTGTAATATATCTTGAATCTGAGAGGGAAGCTCAACATTTTCTTACAAAAAATGTGCTGTTAAAAAAAAAAACAGCCATTTTAAAATATTTTTTTTTTAAGCTGTCAATTGCAGAGTGACAGAAGACACCAACTCACATTTTAGTGCTGATCGGTAACTGTCACTTGTAATGAGGCAGAGAGTCTATGACAAACTGTCTCTAAAGATTTCTCTGCAGAAGTAGCTATATGCGTATAAAGATGCCTTCGAGCAAAGTCAGCAAACAGTTATTTATAACACAATTTTAAAGTTTCTCACAGCTAGATGAACACTCTTAATATACTGCACATTGTAAAAGAAATGAGGCCCAAGACAGAACTGGGCAGCACTTGTTTCCTGATATACACAAGTTGTAATTACCATCTATCTGAGGTAACTAGTTCACTGGAGCCTACGACAAAGTGAACATGATTTAATCTACAGATTTAAAACATTCAGAAGTGAAATAAACATGAATGAAAATCAAAAAAGTGAACATTCTTAATAACAATAATCATTTGCAATAGAATCAGACCAAATGTTCTCGAAAGAAAGATGGTCAGGAAAATGCTTTTTACATGCCTCAATACATCAACACAAATTACTGATGGTCTCCAGTCAGGCCAAATAGAGGAGGTGGATTATCCTTTGATCCTTGGTTCTGCCCAAGGTTAGTTGCTAACTCTATTTTATGTAATTTTACCTTGTAACCATAGGCTATGTCTTTGAAGGTCCAGTTCTAAAACCTCTTTAAACTGCTTTTAGGCATTTACTGTTGTACGAAGTGTTATACAAATGCATTTAAAAGAATTTACTTCAATTGAACGTATACACAGATCCTTTCATTATCATGTTAGTGGTAGAGGATTACACCACAGTGAAGTTTATTTGGGTGAAAGAATGCTGCATACAGATAAGAACAAGGACAAATACTCTAATTCCCAATCCATTTGTCTTTCTTTGCAGTAATACCAGTGTTGTTATTTTTCATCACATATAATATCAATTTCTAAATGTAACACAAGCACAAGTTCATTTTTCAATAACACCACACTGGCAGACACCCAACACAGTCTCATCTGATTAAAAATTGCCTAAGGGGAAAACAAAAATTCCTTGCAGTATAAAAGGCCAAATCAGAGAGAAGGAAGACAACATTTGGATTTACAGTATACTATATGAGCCCGATTTCCTTTGTGGAGAGCCATTACACTTCAAAATTCAGTATTTTCAATTGTAACCACACTTAAAACGTATAATGTATATGATATTTCATTATGTCAGGAGTCATTAAAGGGGTCGTATGATGCATTTTCATGTTTTGTAGCTGTTTGTGCATGCATAAGATCTGCAAAGTTAAAAAGCTCAAAGTCTCCCACAAACAGATTTTTTCTATCTAAAAAAGAAGGCTGATCCAGACCGGCTGAAAACACCTCAATTGAATTCTCACTCATATATCTACTTCACTATGTGCAAATATTTGCATAATACCACCAAATTTGATACACAAAGACAGAAGGTGTGGTTTCAGGTATTGCAGTAGTGTTGCTGCCGCCAGACGCTTTGTGATTCTATGCGAAAGCAAAAGCACTTTTTTTTGGCCTTCTGAAAGTTGACGCAATTAGGAGTCAGTGGTTAACATTTATTTACAACACTGTCCCAGAACAGTACAACCTAAATGTTTGAGTGTGTGCAGCACATTTTATGGAGGAAAAGTTTCCTGAACCTGGAAGAGTACAAGGTTGGCTGTGCAGAAAGGCTGTTTCTAAAAAATAGGAAAATTCCAACTTTCCTAGGACAATCTGCCGCTTTATGTTCTGCTTCACACTGGACGCTCGAGTAGAGATGAAGCAGGACGTGCCCATTGTTACATAGTAAAACTGCAACATTATTTAACTGTTCTTATAACTGCTTTGGAAGCTAAAGCTCACGATTATGGTAACATGCATTACATTTCCGACACATGCTTGAGTTGTTCAGCTAATCACAACGCACTGGATCAGCTGGCTAATCAGAGCACACTGTGCTTTTTCGAAGGAGGGGCTTTGTAGAAATTGACACATTTTAGAAAGACTATGCATGGAGGATCTGCAATAATGAACAGTATGTGAAAAAATAATGCACTTTTTGAACATTAAAGAATGTTAACATATTCTATTACACTTAATACACAAAATAATCAGCTTTGAAAATAGCATCAATTGACGTCTGTTTACATGCACCCTCATAATGCATAATTCTAATGGGATTTTGGCAATATTGCAGTTAAACTTTACCTTATGTTAAAGTAATACTTCCATCAAAATAATGCAATTAAGCTAAAAATCTTAGTAAAAACCATAATCGCATTAAACTATAATCGCATACACCTATTTTAATTGCAATAAACAGGCCTGTAATTGCATTATTACAGCTCTAACCAAAGTGAGGATGTTCTCGGACATACACAGATGCCATACATGGATGATTCTTCACATAACTTCATGCATCTGTGTGACATTATTCTGAAGCAGTCCTGGTTCTACGGGGTGTGCTACAGGGTGCTAAGCACCCTCAAATGAAAGCAAGAGCAGAGAGCACTTTCAGTTGAGGCTGAAAAAGTAGGATATTGGCGAAACAGAGCAGGCAAACACTCCAAATGGGTATTTGTGTTTGGGCTCAGGAAAGCTTCCAAGGTTTATATTTACAACCTTACTTGTTACTGTTACAACCTTTACATGTTTTTGTATTGTTATACAAAACAAATTATGTCAAAGCAGCTTTATAGTATTAAACAGGAAAAATAGTGTGTCGATGATGCAAGAGGACAATAACAAGTTCTCCTCTGGTGATCAGAGATTCCAGTTAAAGCATCTCCTCACCACTCAGTTTTGTTCAGTGCCTAAGTTACGCAAGCTCACAAATCCTCTCATTAGCCTACCACAAACAAAGTGTAGACGCGATGTAAATTCATTACCATTCATTATAACAGAACTTTGTTAGATTGTTACGTTGCAATATTCATCACGGCACCAATAACCATCCAATACTTCTGTAGTCACATTTTGCATTTGATGCAAGTGGACAGTGGTCAGTAGCATGGCTAATGTATGTGAGTTCATCATTTGTGCTGTGAAGTATGTGAATAATGACGGTAAAAATAACCATACTTCTTAGAGGATAATCAGAATAATGAAAAATTGCATGTAAACTGGAGTGAAGAGGTTTAGTCCTTGTGTGAAGCGATTAAGTCCTTACTCTGATTACTGGAAATAATTACATTATTGGTGCACATGTAAACGTAGCCACTGATGCTACATGATGATAACTCTGACTGCATAAGTAATTTCTATGATCAGCAATGTAATTAAGATGGATAATATGCTAAGTGTTTAAATACACTCAGTAGCCAACCTCTGATGTCCAGACGAGCAGCTGTACAAGTAAAATGTTTTGACAGAACCATGTGACCCTATAATATAGTACTGATAATATGAGGTGTCCAATAAATAAGGTAAACAACCTCTCGTGAATTAATTTACTGTACAGTTGCAGTTTTTTTAAATAGAAAACAGTTATTTTTAATTGTTATATTTTACAACATTACTGTTTTTACTGTATTATTGGTCAAATAAACACAGCCTTGGTGAACATACTGTAAGATACTTATTTTAAAAACAATAAAATCTTAATTAACTTTTGACTGGTTTATGTTTTAATAATATTTTTGTTATACTTTAAAGCACACTTCTTTTGAAGTGTTGACTGGCATAATAAAGCATATGTAAAGTAGACTACTTGATCATAATTTTAACTGAACTGTGTTATTTGAGTGTGTGTTACATTTAAAGTTAAAGCCCCCTGTGGTGAAAATCAAGTTATTAACGTTGTTTACTTGTCTAATTTTTTTTTTTCATTTGCTTAAAGAAAAACCATGTGCAAATTCCTCAGCTTCTATTTACATCATGCTTTTGCAGGGTTGTGTTATATAGAGAATCACAGACATAGCTGTTCATTTCTTGATCACAATGGCCAGTCAGAGGTGTTCATACAGTATAAGTCAGAATCCAGAGTTTTGTTCAGTGCTGATTTCTGCACACTCCTGAATCCTTGCGTAATAATAAACAAGGCGTAGACACGATGTAAATAACAGATTAAGTATGCAGTTTAGAGGCTAGAGCTTCATTGATTATAACAGAATGAGGTTGCGATGAACTAAGACGAGTGGCAGCTTTTCAGTGATTATAAGGGGAGCTTTCTTTGTACGTTTTCTAGGCCATAATCTATTCAGAATTTGAATACATTCACTCACAGATTTATTCTCGAAAGTTAAATGAATGACATAGCGATAACCATTTATCCAAGATTACCACTGTGATTACCACTGTGTAGTGTCTACTATAGCACTTACTTTTGATAACTGAGTGAAAGTGGTGCAGGTCCGAGGTGGTGCCATTGAATGGAGGTGGGGACTAATTTGAATATTCACAAATCCGTGTATACTCAATGATATAAGGGTGTAGAGATACATTTAAGCCATTTTAAGACATGAAGAAATTATTTTTAAACATACTGTAAAAAAAAAAAAAAAAAAAAAAAAAACACTTTGATCAAAGACCAGCATTTAAGGGATAAAATTATTGACAACAGGTGGACTTTAATACATTTTTTAGATGCCAGTATACAAATACGCTCTAAAGTTCAGCTAACTGCATTTAATATAAATTGAAACTACAATACATTTTCATTTACGATACATTTCATTGCAATTAACATGCAATTAAGTGTCCGAAAAACATTACTTAAGGTTTGCAATTAAGTATTTTCTTTTAAAGTATATTATTTTGATAATAGCTAATCTTTTTAAATGTACAGTAATAACTACTCTTTTTAAAATGTATGCTAAGTGTGTTTATTTGGCATGTCACACCAGTAGCTAGAAAAATACATTTTATTCTACAAGTCGCCTCTCAACGGGTCAGCCATGTTAAGTAATTTTTTCCGTCCTCCATTCTTCTTGGCACCTCTATAAGCATAATTTGCACTGATATCAATCTTCAATCGTCCACCTGACAGCCATAATAAACAACCACACTATCTGAAGACTTCTGTAAACAGAGTTTTATCTCTAATTTAACAGAGCCTCTTAATCTTCAAGGTGAAAGTTTTCTTTAGAACTTTCAATGGACTTAAAATATACAGTGCAAGAAAAAAAAATGTAAGCTCATTTATAGGAAGAAGTCACACTGCATTTTGTCACTTAAATATATCAGTGGACTGAGAAGTCACTGTGTACTTGAGCTATTTCTGTATAAATATCTCATTATAATCCTACATTTTCCAGTACATTGACCTTTCTATGCCTGCATTTTTCTTAAAATTGCCTTAAGCAAATATTTTTTAATACCACACATACATGTCCCTACTACCTGACAGATAACACGGAAACAGGTGTCCAGAGAAATCACATCTGTCTGTAATAGCCCTAGGCTCTTTAATCAGCAAAAAAAAAAAAAAAAGTCAATAAATACTGTATTTTTCAGAATATAAGTCATATTTCTTTTTAATAATCTGGAACGTGGCTGTGACTTAAATAAGGCAATTAGAATCAAGTACAAATCTATCACAGCCCACTCATCATAACACTAAAATGCAGTCAATGAATCAGAAAAAGATGCAGAGCTCAGTTTAAACTAGTTGTTGTAGAGTATGAAGGAAAACTGAAATGGTACCCAAAAGGATTTTGAAAGGCCGGAATCACTGAGTGTGATGACGGTGATCTAGTGATTTATTTTGATACATTTATTTTGAGGCTGATGAGTGATTTATTTTGATGAATTTGTGGTAAAGCACTTGGCATTTATAATAATATTGTTTATAATGAATACTAATATATTTTTTATTTTATACTTCTGTCATTCGTTCTTGTTCTGAATAGGGATTAATGGAAGGTTATGTTGTGGAGTGAGGGGAACTAAAATGCATGTTTATAATGTTTATAGATAATGTTAATTTACCGGTATTTTTACATTATTTCTGAATGTATCAATAAAATATGACTTATCTATGTTTTTCGCATCAACACTCTACAGTATGTGACTTATACTCAGCTGCAACTTTCAACTTTCTTGAGACACTAGAGGAGAGTGAGCAAACAACTGAAAATCACTTATATTTTTAACTGTCAAAATCCAGTTAACAACAGAAGCTAAAGATGCTAGAAGCCTAAAGCATTTCCTTGTCTCCTGATTTCCTTATGCATCACTGTGGTTACCTGAGAATCGCATGGAGCCTCCTCTGGTGAAGAGGGGTGGAGCCTGGAAGGCGTAGATGACATCACTCTCTGAGATACTCGTCATATCATCTTCATCAGAGAAAGAGCGCTGGAACCCATTTGAGTTCATCTCGGTCAAAAATCCCTATGAGAAAAAGATACATTTTGATCTGAGAGTTAAACAACCTTGTACACCATGGAACGGATTATTCATAAAAATGAGAAACTTGGGTCCAAGTAAACAAAGAAGATTTCAGGTTCTTGTCACATCAGAAATCAACAGATAAGGGGATTTCAGCTCAAACATTCAGAATGACAAACTATTAGGCTCAGTGGTAGGTCTGTTTCTATTGTTTTCTGTGATACAGTAAGTGAGGTTAGTATAATAGTATGCTATTCTGAACAAGCCAAGCACATGCTCTACACACTCAACTAAATATCACCTCCCACCACAAGGGGGAGACACCATCTACATTAGTATACATGTGCTTATACCCTGTTAATACAAAGCTAATTTTTACAAATGGCCAAGTAATACTCAATCTAAACTCTGTGAAACTGCCAAATAAAAATCTGTTTCCTGAACCCAACATATAATATTCATGAATTGATATCTGTGTACACTAAAGGCTAAGTAGGGAGTCAGTAATCCCTTTTCCCTTAATCTCTGAGGAAGGCTGTGCCCTGCGCTGATGTTTTCTGCCCTCTCATATTGTTTGGGTGGCTCTGAAATAGCCCCAGCATCCTGTAAGCCTCTCCACAGTATTACTCAGAGCTGAAGAGATGAACACTGTATAAAAGTTTAATAATACTCTTGACAATACAATTATGAATAAAACAATTAGAGCAAAGAGTTGAATTAAAAATGTAACATGAATTTCAGAATTTCTTAGTAGTTGGTAAGCCCCTTTCATGGAGGCACTGAGAGCTGGAAAAGAGACAAACTTAAAAGAAAGGAAGGTAATGGGGTCTTTACCTTGCAGTAATAGCATCTGGCCATCTATACAGTGGTGACATTAAAAATATGTATCTTACAACACAATAACAACGTAAACCCTGGCTGAGCAAGTCTGGGAAGTTTCCATTAACCAACAGATGGAGTGTGTTCAGAGAAGGCAGTTTAATGGAGTATGAATAGAGATACAGGCTATTACTGTCTGTAAACCTTGAAGACGTGTGCAAAAAGATTTCTTCTACAACCAGACTATGTAAGGTGTGTGCATGTGCAGTACAATACAATATTTTAAAATAAACTATTGGTGTGTATTGCACACAGTTTAGTTCAGAAAGATAGAGAGAGAGAGAGAGAGAGAGAAAACAGTATGACAGAAAGTAGGTCTCACCTGGTCTGAAGAGATCTTGCCCTCCTCTGCTACCATGGCCCTGAGTGTTGAGACAGACCCAAAGAGAGGCACGGCCAACCCTACTCTCAGAAACCGCTGACCTTCAGTGTTGAACACCAGAATCACATTCAGGGCCCTAAACATACAAAAACATACATATTTATCACATCATAGAATGTAGCTGCTCATTCAAGACATCAATTTGTAGGCCAATTCATACATGCTTCCTACATGTTTTTACCATAGAAGGTTTTTGAAAATAATTGGAAATACTCTTGGTTACCAATATAAAGTATTGGTAACCACTCATAGATGTTTACTCATAAATCAAAAACCACTATTCTAAAAACCTATTAAAAATTCCAAAGGGAACTCAAGACGCAGGTAATGTTAACACAACAACGTTAAAACGATCAAATCTAAGCGGGGATTGAGAGCTGCAGGGATGACATATGTTTGTATGACCCGGAATTAGTTAGCATTTTAGCAATTCAGGTTCCATAATCCTGAAGTCAAAATACTTTTTAGAAACATTTTTAGTTAAATGCTTGAAATAAGGTCTGTGGTTAACACAAGCTCAAGATATTGTAACGTTTTATTCTACAACAAAATTCACCCAGAAATGAAAATGTTGTCAATATTTGCTCACGGTCATGTCATTCCAAAACAGTATGGCTAACTTTCTTCTGTGGAACATTTTTTTTTCCCGAACAATGGAAGTCAATGGGCTCCAATGTTGTTTGGTTTTCAGTGTTTTTGAAAATATCTTCTTGTGTGTTCCACTGAATTAAAAAAGCAATACAGGTTTGGAAAGACAAGAGTGATAAAATGATGCCAGAATTAGACCATCTCATTAACCATGGTTAAAGCCACTGTAACACATCCTCTTCTGTCATATTGCTTTGCTTATTTACCAATACTGTATATGAAAGATTGTGTGAGAGAGTGAGTAACAAATCAAAATCAGTTGATTTAAATCATTGTGTCTGGATTTCAACACTGCCACACACACACACACACACACAGCTTGTGGGTACACATTAGAATCGAGAGCTGATCTGTTTCCTGCTGTATTTGTCAGTCTGACAGCATCTGATGGTTTCAAATGCAGCCGCATTTTTCACTGCAGCTGCAGTTGTGGCTCTAAAGACTTTATATGGACTTTCAGATGCCTCTCTGCTGCATTATTGAAAGCCGTATGTGAAATGCTGGACCCAACAAAAGCACTCAGTTATACAAAACCACACTCTCATTCGAGTGGACGAGTGAGAAGACAACTGAAGCCTTTTAGATTTTATCTCTGGTGGCACGCAGAGGTGAGAGTCATCTGACAGGGGTTCATATATGTGGAGTCAATCAGACTGAGCTTACTCTGTGTTTTCAGAGTGTATTTGGGTGTGTTAAAGTGCTGGTTGGATGTGTTACTTCTTGCAAAGACATATTTGCGTACAATTACTTTGAAATGGAGTCTACTGCATTCCAAATGTCTGTGCAGACATGAGCTTAATCACATATAATATCCATTAATGTCAAAACTGAATGCACTAATGGGTGAATCTGACAAAAAAAAAAAAAAAAAAAAGTCCAGATCATGTTTCACCCCAAAATAACAATAAAAAAGGAAATAGTTTTAAACCTCATATTTGAAACCTATTTTAGGAACAATAAGATTGTTTCATTGTGACTTCTTAATGCAGCCACAGTTTTCAGCTGAAATGAACATTGGTGGCAGTAAAACTCAATGACTTTTACATTATTCATACAAATTATGATTAAAAGGGCAGATTGTTGATTAACAAAGACTCATTTTCGACACATTTCCTTGACATTTTATGTTATGCCCTCAAAACACTTTTAATGTGCATGATTTGTAAAATAATATATTTTGAGGTTTGCATCACATAACTAGCTCCATACTGTATGTCTCATTTTTCTAACATAGTAAACTTGCTCAGTAGCTCACCTGGTACAGCACTGCACTTTTTATGTGAAGTGCTCAGGCATCATTGAAAAACAAGTCATGATAAAACAGCTTTAATGTTTGTAGAAGCTAGACTGGCATGGTTGCTTCAGAAAAATGTGTTTTTTTTATCTCATGCTTACTTTTGTTAACAATATCAGTTTAGGTTTAGGGAAGATTTGGTGTAAGTGTTACATTATTTACCAAACGTGAATGAGCATTATCTTTTAGAGCACCTCAAAGGCCAGGTCTTTTCTGAACTGCCACAAAATGTACAACAACCAACATAATAAATCACTGCCAGATGTTCATGTTCATCTGTTTCGGATAAAACTGAAAGCACTTTAAAGAGGTCATGACATGAGAAACCAAATTTCCCTTGATCTTTTGACATAGAAGAGGTCTTTATACATCCTGCAAGTTTCATAACTTAAAAATGTCCTTTTCATAAAGCATTTTTTGTAATAACCTTTAGAAAATGGCTTGTTTTTGGATCAGAGGGACAAGGTGACATCACCTGGGCATAGTTGTTTGCATATGACCTCCTCCAGAGCAAGATAACTACGCCTATTTTTGCATCATCGCATCGTTGTCACGCCCACAGGTGTTCAGTCGACGTGCAGCGAGTGGATCTGAAGGAGTAGTTGTTTACAATAAGACTGTGATGCCAGGCAGATGATGTGCCATTCCTGGCTGTGGAAAAACAACATATTTGTATACGCTACCGAAAGATCCCGAGGCCAAAGAAAAATGGATTCAAATCCAGTTACGTCAGTGCTAATTTACGCATGTGTTCAGCACATTTCACAGTTCACTGTTTTGAGAAAACAAATCGTAGTATGATGCAAGTTTTCCCAAAATACTTTTTTCTCAAAGATCAGGCTGTGCCAACCTTTCTGGGCCCAACAACAACACCACAAAGTGTGAGAAAAGTATGTCATGTAAAAACTATTTTTTAAACCTGTAATGGATGTTACACTGACCTCTTAAAGGGAATACATCCCAAAACCTACTGTTTCAGTCAGAGGATGAGAAACAGGGTGGAAAAAGGTTATAAATCACTCAAATTTGAATGTTTTTCATAAAAAAAAAACAAAACAAAAAAAAAAAACACATAAGTAATATTAAAATTACACCTCAGGGAACATAAAAAAAAAAAAAAAAACATGTCATGACCCCTTTAAGGACCACCCATTCGAGATTTCATTGTTTTGGAACATGCATAAAGCAATCTAACACCATTCTGCAGAAAGTTCTCTAAAGCAATACAATAATTTTCTGTGAAGAACAGACCACAGTGCATTAATGAGAGATGAGATGTGATGAGAGAAATAGTGATAAAAACTATTCTAATTTTTAATCAGATCATTGTAATAAATTGGTTGATCCACTTCACAGAACTGGACTGGATATTCTGTATTTAACTGGTTCTCAAGTTTAATCTGGCTACATCTGGCTCAAATATTCATTCAATTTACATTTTTGAGTGAACTAAGCCTTTAAATTTGGAAGTAGCCTATATTTGAAATAATACAACTGTATGTATACATCATAGCAGTATCACTTGTATAAAAAATGAAAAAAAAAATTTTTTCCTAGTTTAATTTAAAAAGATTGTGCACAGATTGTATTACAATAATGAGAATTAATTTATTTGACAAAAATTAGAATCATTTCTTTAATAAGAATGTAGTTCTGTAAAGTTTTGATGAGTTTCAGCCAACATCTCAATGAAAGAGAGATCTGATTCATTGTATTTGGTCTCTCTGTTGGCAGAGGATGACCAGCGGCACTTGTGTTCTGTAGGCTAAAGACATCTGATCGGCTCCCTAAAGTCTTGCCCAGGAGTTCAGCTCATATGCGAGCAGTGCTAGTCTGCTGGCAGAATTGTTTCGGTCTGTCCATGGCATTTGTCTAATCTAATTTGATGTCTTTGTAAAAATTCATAACAATACGTATGGTAGGTTTCAGCACTAAAACTAGAACTCTTTACTGAGGACCTTCAAATCTGGCCCCCTAAGCTTTCAGTGCTGCTAGATATTCCACTTTCAATAAAATGAATGTGAAAAGTGGAGGTTAGTGATTCAGAGATGAGCATGCTTGGAAATCTGAGTGTTTCAGACAGCATTATTGGTACAAGCATTCATGATGAGCCATAGTTCTCACTTTATATTTTTCTCATTCTATTATCGGTCTCTCTGACAGGTTGACAGTCTCACTGAAGAGATTTTGCTGAATGGCAGTTTTTGAGATTTAGGAAAATTGTGACACAGAGACAGAAGACACAGTAACATACCTGGTCTGTCGCAGTGGGATTGGAAGTGAAATACACAGGAAAGGGTCAAAGGTGTTGCTCTGTTTAAGGCAATGAGGGCACGTCAATGATGACCTGAAACATAGAAATGAAATTTAAATTTATCAGGAATCTTCCAATGAACATTCTGTTAACAATTTTTTCTTTTTGTAAAATGTATATTTCTCTATGGCCAAAAGTTGCAAGTAAAAATATTTCATTTTTTTACAGTCATTAGTTCCATTTCGGTCATTAGTTCCATTTTACAGTTCCATTTCACTGCATTTTAAAGTTCAAGTTTGGTGAACCTGTGAATTCGTATCATCTGAAGATCAGTTGAAGATCAATACACTGTGAAATGACCTCTTAGCAACATAAACTTTAAAGCTGAAGGTCTGTAGTTTTTCAGGAAGGTAGGGTAGATTTTATATTTTTATTTATTATTATTATTATTATTATTATTATTATTATTTGTTATATGTTGAATTTGTTTTTAAAAAGATGCTGCAGAGTGTGAAATAAACCGTGGCAATGCCCGAATAGATTTGGGTGTCTAGAGTGACCCTTCTAGTGTTTTATTTGATATTGAACATCAAAAAAACTAAGCTTATGCTTAATTTAGCTAACTATGCTGAATATCTGTCGTACTATCTTGCTATCAATTATATTTATCTTGTGATACTGGAAAAACTACACCAAAATACAGATTTTTGCATGAAGAAAAATATATTTTTTTTCTGTTTTTGGAGAGCACAGTTGTTTGGCATGATGTCCACAGCACGTCTGCCTCTGAGCCCGATATAGAGCTTCCCTTCATGACTCAACAGCTGAACACTGGAAATGCATTTGGGTTCTGCAGAACAGATGACAGCTCGCAAACCCAGGAGAGATGTGCACAGGCTCCCTTATTCACAGAGACAGGAAGCTCTGGAATGCATGGATTTCAATATCTCAGCAGGAACAAAAAAGCGAGTCCAGATAGAGCGATGAAAAATGAACGCGGAAGCAGAGAGGATGATGGGATTTAGAAATACAGATAGAAGAGACATCTGTAAGTGGAATAAATGAAAAAGAAAGTGAGGGAACAGCAGAGGTAGAATGTGACTGAGATTGCATCATGTTGGGGTCCAGTTGTGAACTCGGCAGAGCTGTCATATCAACCAGTGGAGACCCCTTAAAATAGCAGTGCACACCTACCACCACAGACACTCAACAGATGAGTTTTGCACCACATACAATAGATTTATGCACTTCTTAGTGTGAAAAAAGTGTAGATAAATAATGAAGAGTAGTGCAAATAACTACATGTCAACGTAATAGCAATGAAAATAATCAGCTGGCTCATTAACTCTGCACATCCAGTTCACAGAAATCAAATGGCTTATACTTTGCAATATAAAGCAATGGCAGAATCGACTCTGTAACACTTTTCACAAAAAGAATAAAAAGGGTACAAATTCTCTCATTTTTGGAATTTTAGGTCTATTTGATCAACTTTAAACCGTTTACAATCTAAACTGTCTCAGTTTCACAAAAACAAAACAGTCTGGAACTATGATCAAGAGAAATGCAGTAGAAACACTAACCAGCCTAACAAGTAGAACAGACTAAGAATTGAACCAAACAGGGGGAATAAATACACAGGACAAAGGAAGAGGTGAAAAAATGAACAGGTGGGATGAATTAATTAACCAATCAGAAACCAAGGACACTGGAACTAAACTTAGTTCATGAAGGAGAATTCAAATAATATAAAAAATAACATGTGAGAATTACCAAAATGTAAAACCCGGAAAAAAATAAATAAATTATATTACAGCATGATTTTAAGAGCAGTACAAAAATATAGCATTCCTCAATACTGTAACATAATTTGGACCTTTTCCATAGCATGGCAGAATACAAGCAAATAATATCATTTTCTAAACTTTTGTTGTGCTGACTTAATTTATAAAAGATTAAACATTCAAGTCTTTTTTTCTTTACTTTATGAGAAATGCAAAATTTATTAATAACTATAAACCCATACTTGTATTACCTATATCAAAGTTGCACAAATCATTGCAAAATTGCAAACTGCTTAGAAAATAAAATTGCTCAGAGAGGAGAAGGAAAAACTTTTTTCCGGGCCCAATTTGCACTCTACAATAAGGTGCCTCTTTTCCCATGCCCATGCTTGTGTCGTTAAGCTGTAGTAAAGCACAGTGCGGCGGCTTTAAAGGACGTCCACTGAGAAAACTGTCTTTGAACTAGTCTGGTGAAGATGTCAGAAGAGCATGATTGGTTTGTTGCGCTAAGGTGGAGTGAATCCACCATATCCCTGTGTTTACCCTTTCCTCAAAGTCATTAGTCAAGTTGTTATGTTGTAATTGTAATGTTACATCAGTGAATGTTATTCTCATGAAAGACAAAACAGTAACTTTACAAAAGAAACTCAAACCTCTTTGCTCTATGACAGAGATTTAATGTAAATACAATGAGGTTCTTTTATTTCTCCTTTTAACCCTTTGTACACTGTAAACCCTGACTGTTAACATCAATGAGATGATACATAAATAATGCATTCAATCCTTTCCTTTTTTTCAGATCCTTCTCGGGTCCTGTATTTGTACTCTTTATAAGCGCAGCCAATGGTACAGAAGACTTTGGAGCAAATGTTTTATCATCTCTTTAAAAATGACATATAGGTCAAAGTTTTTCTTCCTTTCTAATGATCCAGCCTAAATCTATAGACTTACATTTTGTTTTATCAATATTGGTAAAACTCCCCCCAAAAATAAAAATAAATAAATAAATAAATAAATGGCACAATAAAAGCACCACAGACATGTATCCCATTCAACTCTTGCACTATATTTCAAGGCTTCTGAAGTTCTATGATAGTTTATTATGTATAAATACTACACACATGAGAAGCAATGCTCTTTTGTCTAGAAATAAGACACGGCAAGCTTCAGTGTAAGCTTTTATGTACAAGTTAGCCATCGAAACATATTTGGAGAGCTGCAGCAGAAGTAAAGATAAATAGACAGAAGTAGCTCCTGGTTTCAGAAGACTTGCACTACTTTTTTTGGAGCAAAATTGACAGCATGCGGTCTGTTTTTGTCTGAAGAAGATCAATGTGAAGGTTATATGTTTGTGTTCCAATACAAAAAAATAAAAATAAAAAAATATGGGTTGTGACCTTTCGACAATGTTCATTTTTGAGTGAACTACAAACAACTGCTTTAATAACAGTTCTACCTCTTAAAACAAAGTTTTTTTCTTCTACAGAACACTAAATTGTCTTCTCCAGTGAGCTGTTAACTAAATTATTGCTGCAGTTGGATAAATGAGTCAATGAGTCTGATTCATATAATTCAGACCAGTTATCTAAATTAGATGAGAAAGGGAAAAGACCCAACTCGAATGAAAAACAAATTAAAATAAATAAAAAAAACAAAAAACTGTCTCAGAAGCTACAGTACATCATATGTCATAAGAAGACGTGTAATACTGTAATTTCATCATTATCCATTTTAATCGGGTGAGTAAAAATTCAACAAGTACATCCATTAATATTTATGTTATGTAGGCCAATCATTCAGTAAACTTCTCTCAATCTGTAGTGAAGGGACCTTGGCAGCCAACAACTTGGGCACCCGTCTTCGTCAACAACACAGCAGGCTGAACAGGTTTTTTTCCCAAACAAAACTGGCTACGACCTCAGTCCAAGCCCACATAGTTCTTTTTTAAAAAGAGTCTTACACATTACACACACTTATAAAAACAGAGAGAAAAAAACACAATATATAGAAAAAAAAAAAAAAAAAAAAAACTGCAGTCAAAACAATCCAAAGATAGCAAAGTGAGATCAGCCTAAGGTAACACAAAAGTCTGTTCTGGGTTTGAGATTATATTTTAAAACAACTCAGCTTCTAAATAAATCAACACAGGGTCTGCCAAACTCCTAGTCAATACTTTAGCAACATCAGGGGTATCTTTTTGCAATATTTTCGTGCAGAGCCCTACTACTTGAGCCCTTCTATTACAGCTGCAACATGGCAAACGAATGCTCTATTACTGCAGCAGAAACCATCATTAAACTAGACAAAGAAAACGGCAACTACAGTAGTCTGAAACATCCACACTGTAAAGCCATCTTTATAATCAAAGTCCTTGAGGAAACTTCAATACTTTGAATCTCTTTATTAAACACCTATGGAGAAACAAGAAATGCTCACAGCTACAAATAGATTGAATCCAGACATTAATGACCACATCATGAAAGCTGCCGAAGTGTTTTGTGTCCATACTTTTTAATATCTAATCAGAGATAAACCACCACAGGCAAAGTCCGACTGACAGACAGATTGACTTTAATTATAAACAAATACTGAAAGCAGAGATATCACAGCCGTACTTCCTGTGTTAGTGTGTAGCTATAAATAAACACCAATCTGTGCAATCTGAAATATTAGTCATTCGGTTTTCAAAGTTAGAGCAACCAACACAGCTTATCCATCTCTACCTGACTTTCTACTGGGGGAGGAGTTCTGGGAGTCTAAATGTGAGTGGGGCATGAAGCTAGGAAAATTGGGATATTTATAAAGAGCTTTGATACTTTAGAATGTTTAGCATTGAAGAAAAAAAACTAATTAAACCTACTCAAATAACTTCTGCTCACTTGAAAACTTTATATTCAACATTTGCATATTGCTCACATCTGCAGAAGCAGAAATGCTGTTGGCGAGAAGGTTTTTGTCACACCAAAAATAGGCTAGGTGAATATAATGCTTGCGTAATATTCTCTATAGTAGAGTGTATGATTTAATTGTGGATTACTTGATCATTTTCACTCGGCAGAAAGGTTCCGGAGGCAGATGTTTCAACAGCCCTGCAGCCTGAGAGAGAATAGCGTGAAGCATGCTTTTTTCTAAAGAGCTCACACAGCGTGTGCCGGATGAGCCCATTTGTATGAGGGGAGACAAACTCTCAGCCAAACTGTGGTACAGAAGATAACCAGTCATTTTACTCATTGATGGATGTCTGAACAATCTGTGAACATGATTATTCAAGGAATCTGCAAGAAAATTACAAGCTAAAAAAAATTACTAATTAGTATGCATCTAATTCATTAAACTTAAAATTGAAAATTGTGTGACCCTAATGCAATTAATTTAACTGCAACTGACGGCAAGTTAATTAAATAGTTTACTCAAGCTGTGTTTGATCAAAGTAAAGGGATGACATTCTCGTTTGTTTGTAATCTACAACAAACACTCAAGAGTGGATTTTGCATTTTCTCAGTTTCCACTAGGCAAAATGGACACAAAAATAAATTAAAGGAAAAAAATATGTGGGAAAACTTTGGGTTTCTTTTTTGTGGTTATGATTAATTACACTACTGTTTCAAAGGTTTGGGGTGAGTAAATATATGTTATGAATATATATACAGAAGAAATGAATACTTTCTTTTAAGAATAAATTAAATAAATCAGAAATGACAGGACTTTTACATTACAACAAAATAAAAATCTATGTCAAATAAATGTTGTTTTAAATCTCTCTTTTCAATCAAAGAATCCTGGAAATAAGACAGCTCACAGTTTCCACAGAACTATTAACATTAATAATAAAAAGAATTGTTTGCTGAGCACCGAATCAGAAAATGATTGAGTTTAGATTTCTGAAAGAACGTGTAACACTGGAGACTGGAGTAATGGCTTCTGAAAATGCAGTTTTTACACCACAGGAATGAACAGTAAATGGGTATTTTACTGTAATTTTGATGAAATAATTAGATTTTTCTTTTTTTCCCAAAAACATTAAAAGTTCTTACTGACCCCAAACTTTTTAAGGGTAGTGTAATAATTGCTTTATATTTATTAAATAATTATTTCGCTTGATTCACCCGTGTTCTACAAAGCCAAACTGGAGAGAGAGAGAAAAAAAAAAAAAAAAAAAAAAACATACCAGGGCCTGGATTCATGAAAATATTCTTAAGAATACAATTCTTAAGATAAATTTCAAGAAGTTCTTAAGTTCTTAAGAATTTCTCAAATATGTTCTTAAGAACATCTTAAGAAGAAAATGACAGTCTTTATCTGACTGAATAAATGGCGTTACTTTGTGAAGATAAGTTTTTGAACAGTCACTTTTAAAGAGCTTGTCTCAAGATGGAGTAATCTGTGTCATTCATTTGTGCGCATCTTTTTGCGCTCTCCAGAGTGAAGAAGTCCTGTATGTGTACATATTTATGGCTAAAAAATTAAAAAATGAGCTCACTACTGTATCTGTCTTGTTTTTATAGCGTCATTGAATTTTGAATTCTGGAAAACAGTCAAGTCACACATAATAATGACCGATCATTGTTTCCATTATCAGTCATTGGTGCGTCACTTCAGAAAAACTTGTGCACATTAATAGTACTACTATGTATTACAGGTCCTTCTCAAAAAATTGCATATTGTGAAAAAAAGTCATTTATTTCCATAATGTAATGATGTAAAATTAAACTCTCATATATTTTAGATTCATTGCACACCAACTGAAATATTTTTCAGGTCTTTTATTGTTTTAATACTGATGATTTTGGCATACAGCTCATGAAAACCCAAAAAAATCCTATCTCAAAAAAAATTAGACATATCATGAAAAGGTTCTCTAAACGAGCTATAACCTAATCATCGAATCAACTAATTTAACTCTAAACACCTGCAAAAGATTCTCCTGAGGCTTTAAAAACTCCCAGCCTGGTTCATACTCAAAAACCGCGCATCATGGGTAAGACTGCCGACCTGACTGCTGTCCAGAAGGCCATCATTGACACCTCAAGCGAGAGGGTAAGACACAGAAAGAAATTTCTGAACGAATCGGCTGTTCCCAGAGTGCTGTATCAAAGGCACCTCAGTGGGACGCTGTGGAAGGAAAAAGTGTGGCAAAAAAACGCTGCACAAACGAGAAGAGGTGACCGGACCCTGAGGAAGATTGTGGAGAAGGACCGATTCCCGACCTTGGGGGACCTGCGGAAGCAGTGGACTGAGTCTGGAGTAGAAAACATCCAGAGCCACCGTGCCAGGCGTGTGCAGGAAATGGGCTACAGGTGCCGCATTCCCCACAGAGAAGCAGCACTGGACTGTTGCTCAGTGGTCCAAAGTACTTTTTTCAGATGAAAGCAAATTTTGCATGTCATTCGGAAATCAAGGTGCCAGAGTCCTGGAGGAAGACTGGGGAGAAGGAAATGCCAAAATGCCTGAAGTCCAGTGTCAAGTACCCACAGTCAGTGATGGTTCTGTGGTGCCATGTCAGCTGATGGTGTTGGTCCACTGTGTTTTATTCAAGGGCAGGGTCAATGTCAGTAGCTATCAGGAGATTTTTTGGGCACTTCAGATTTCCATCTGCTGAAGAAGCTTTATGGAGATGAAGATTTTCGTTTTTTTTTCAGCACGACCTGGCACCGCTCACAGTGCCAAAACCACTGGTAAATGGTTTACCTGACCATGGTATTACTGTGCTCAATTGGCCTGCCAACTCTCCTGACCTGACACTCCATAGAGAATCTGATAGGATAGTGTGAAGAGAAAGTTGAGAGACGCAAGACTCAAATACACTCTGATGAGCTTAAGGCCGCTATTTGAAGCATCCTGGCCTCCATAACACCTCAGCAGTGCCACAGGTGATTGGGCCTCCATGCCACCTCTGCATTGAAGCAGTCATTTCTGCAAAAGGATTCCCAACCAAGTCATTGCGTGCATAACTCGAACATATTTATTATGAAGGTTGACTTTTTTTGTATTAAACAACACTTTTCTTTTATTGGTCGGATGAAATATGTGAGATAGGAATTTTGGGTTTCATGAGCTGTATGCCAAAATCATCAGTATTAAAACAATAAAAGACTGAAATATTTCAGTTGTGTGTGTGCAATGAATCTAAAATATATGAAAGTTTAAGTTTTATTCATTACATTGTATGGAAACATAATGAACTTTTTCACAATATGCTAATTTTTTGAGAAGGACCTGTATATGTAGCTAGTGTTGTAGTAATACTCAATATAACAATTAATTTGAAATAACCCAATAAAATTCATTAAATATTCTTACCATGTTGGTTTAATGAAGTCTGAGAAGTGAAGATTATCCTAAATTTAAAGGTGCAATGTGTAATATTTACAAAGATACATTGACAGAATGCTATATAATATACATAACTATGTTTTCAGAGGTGTGGGTATAAAGACCTTACTTAAAGAACCGTTTTCATGTTTTATTAATTACATTAGATTGAGCAATTTCTATCTACATACACCCCGGGGTCCCCTTACATGGAAGTCGCCACCATTTTTCTACAGTAGCACTAAATGGACAAATTGCTCTACAGAGCGCATTTCGTCACTTTGTTGTTCTTGCGAATAAAACACTGAAACAATGATGAACAAGTACATTAATATCCATGATAACATCGATTTATTGAATAGTCAAGTAAATAAAAGTTCCTTAATTTACCTTTGAAAAGAAATATCATTTGCTCTCTGCTGTCTTTACCGACATCATCTTTACCTGTGTCGGCCACCGTAGTTTCTCTAAGGGAGGGTAGTGAGTGGGGGACTGAGCCATTAAAATCTACACACTGCACCTTTAAGATGGTATTTACAATGATTTTTAAGACAATTGTTTTCAAGAATTTGAATTCTTCTTTAGTTTTTGTCTTAGGGGTGCCATAGAAACTGCAAAATTCAGAATAGTAGTCAGAAAATCCAGATTTCTCACTACTATGACGTCATACTAGTCCCACCCATTTGTGATGCTCTCTGCCTTGTTAGGATATACACAGCTCTGCCCATTACTGTTTTCTTGCTGTAGTTGCTGGAGAATGTGCGCAATGTCAGAGCGCCAAAGAGCCATTAAGAGTGTTGTGTGTTTGGGATGTACCAACGAACACACGAGTCTCCACAGACCGCTGAGGATGCAATGGTTAAATTTCATTTTCGAAGGAAATGTCCCGGAAAAAAACTGAAAATTCCTATACGTTTGCGCTAACATTTTATGCCGGACTGCCTCACAAACGAGGGTCAGTTCAGCGCTGGAGTTATGCAAAGATTGCTTCTGAAAGAGGGATCGATACCAACGCTTCGTGCACAAACTTCCAGACTCCAGACAAAGTAATCATCACGCGTCATATTTTGTTTTCCAAAAGAGCTTCTTGGCTCTCCGTAAGGCTAATGTTGCTAAACCTCCCATTGTCTCTGCTTGTTTTCACTAATGCTGCCGTCACGTGCTACCAGAATGAACGTAAATAGGAATGTGGTAGTTAAAAAATTGCATTAGGAAGCAATGTGTGGTTAGTAACACAGTCACCACCCAGTTAAACCGCAACACTGGTACGCCCGCGAGCATGAGCTCTTGAAGCACAGCACTCTTCTGAAAAGGGAGGCGGGATCACCAGCTCATGTTCATTTAAAGGGGACAAACACAAAAAACAGTGCGTTTTGGCTCATACCCTAAAAAAGTGGCAATTTCAACAAGCTATAAAAAAAATATATGTGGGTTATTTTGAGATAAAACTTCACATACACACTTTGGGGACATCAGAGAACAATTTAAAAAATATTGTATCAATGGATTTTACGGCACCTTTTCTGCCTTTAAGAACATTCTTAAGAAAAATAAATAAGAATAGACATTGGGAATACAACATATTTCTTAACTTTTTTCTCAAGTTAGAAAATAAGAAGAAAAATGGCAGTTTAAGAAAATAAATGAAAATATTTCACCATATCCAAATTAGAATAATATTATTTAAGTAGCCTACAGTAGCTCCAAAAATAAATAAATAATTTAAATAATTAAAAAATGTGCCTCAATCACAACTAAACTGATCAAAAAGAAGACTGAGGCCCACTTTCAATTCAAGATATAATGTGAATGCAAACAAGAACTATGCTCATTTGTAACTAAAGAACTTTTGTTCTTTATAGTACTCAAATATATAAACACTTAAAGGGTTAGTTCACCCAGAAATGAAAATTAGCCCATAAATTACTCACCCTCAAGGCATCCTAGGTGTATATTTTTAAGATCCTCATGTTTGTTTATAAGGCGTTGTCTGGCTGTGCACCAAGGTATATTTGCGATCTTATTGTGCCATATTGTCCTGCTAGGTCACTTAGATCTTCAAAATCACTTGCTTTTAAAGGTGTCACGAATCGCTACAAATTAAAGGGTGATCGGGCCTTTTCTGTGGCTGGGCCCAAGCTTTGGAATGCTCTCCCTTATCATGTGAAGTCTGCTCCTTCATTGGACATTTTTAAATCTACTCTGAAAACACATTTTTATTCTTTAGCTTTTGGAAAATTGTAATTGGTGTTTTTTTTTTTTTTTTTTTTATAGTGTAGTCCTGCTATGAACTATATACAGCACTTTGGATCAATTTTTTATTGTGTTAAATGTGCTTTATAAATAAAGGTTGTTGTTGTTGTTGTTGTTGTATATGACTTTCTTCTTTCAGACGAATCCAGTCGGAGTTTAAAATTTAAAATTAAAAAAACTGTCTTTGATCTTTCCAAGCTGTTTAATGGCACTCAGTGGGTGTTGCAGTGCATCAGTCCCAAAAAGTGAAATAAAAACGCGCCATCCATAATAACAGTGTCTCACCCGGCTCCGGGGGGTGAACAAAGGCTTCCTGTAGCGAATCGATGGGTTTTTGTAAGGAAAAATATCCATATTCAAAACATAATAATCACTTAAATGAAGCTTGCGCCAACAGTTGTACATGGAAGCAGCTCCGGGAGAATGATGTATGAGGTCAGTGTTTCGCATGCGCCGGTGAGTCTCGCGAAAACCAACGTTTGTTTAACAGAAGCAAAGAAAGCTACATTTCCTTACTTTAGCAAAGGAAAACCAGTCTCCTCTTGGCTTATATCGAAATCCTCCGACATTCTTCTTTACAAATCCTCATTTTGTACCTCTAATTAGCGACCGTTGTTTGTTTTGATCTCTCACCGTGCACTTCCGCGTTTTGTCACTTCTGAGCGGCGCATGTGCAAAGCTAACATCATACGTTATCTGCCCAGAGCTACTTCTGTGTACAACAGTGAGCGCAGGCTAGATTTAAACTGATTATTACGTTTAAATATGCTTATCTTTCTTAAAAAAACATATCGATTCGGTACAGGAGGCCTTTGTTCACCACCCGGAGCCATGTGAGTCACTTTTATATTAAGATGGGTGGTTTTTATTTCACTTCTTTTGGAATGATGCACTGCAACATCCACTGACTGCCATTAAATAGCTTGAAAGATCAAAGACGATTCTTAATTTAACTCCGACTGGATTCGTCTGAAAGAAGAAAGTCATATACACCTAGGATGACTTGAGGGTGAGTTATTTATGGGCTAATTTTCATTTTTGGGTGAACTAACCCTTTAAAGAGTAAGGTGGCATTAGAATGTCAGCAAAACTTGACTTAATTTGAAGACATAGCATACAACAGTTTTCAAACTTCTTATTCAACATGAGATTTTAGGCCTTTTTGTTATTTTAGCCTTTTTTTCTAAGCAGCAGTGTATGAGATGTTACTGTAAATGTTTTTCAGGTCAAATAGTTATAAAAAATAAATGAAATAGATTTTATATATATATAAATCACAGCATAATTTTAGACAAAATCGTTCAACCCTTCCATCTACTTGTATAATGTTCTTGCTGCATGTATAACTGCATGCAGGTTGTTAGATATCACAGTAGGTTAAGACAAAACAACATACTGTGTTATGTTATGCAATTCCATTACCCATATCAAATACCACTGACATACAGTAGTAATCAAGGACGCCTAAATACCACACACAAGTGTCCCAGTAGAATGCAAAGCTCAGGCAGGCAGATAAAGGGTGGACTTGATCTTAAATTAAAGACTAAGGGGTGTCTGACCTGTACTGAGCTTGGAAGTGCTCCTGTACGAAACTGTGTCGAGTTCCAGGCTGCTGTGAGTTTGCTGAGCCGAGGCATGAACTCTCCTCGAATCCCACAGAACCCTGAGAGGTGCAAGCAGAAATAAAAATATATTTTAGTTGTTTTTCACAGTGGTTTTGGGATGTATAACTACAATTTACAAAGAGAAAGTACAGACATTGACATTGAAACTCTGAGATTGACTGCAGAAAAATGTCTCAATACACAACCAGATACAGGTTATGAATTAATACCTAACTGAGACATGTACATATAGCTAGTGTCAAAATACTCTTATTTTTCTATTCATAGAAATATGATCACTATACTATATTATGGAGATATTGACACAAAACAACATCAACATTCATAAAATGTATTTGAATTTTAGTTGAGTTTATAGTTTGTTTGTTTTTTCTGTTGGGTGTTTTTGGCCTAGATTTCTTTGGACTTTGTTTCTTTTTATTTTCTCCTCTTATGTGTAAAATTCATACCTTTGAGTTTTTTTTTTTTTTTTTTTTAATTTTATACATTTTAGACTGCCTCTCAAGGCACCTTGTCCAAGGCATAACACTAGTAAATATAGAGAAAGAAAACAAGAACAAAAACATGCAAAGAAGTATTTCAAGTGATTAGGACATAATGGTTTAAGTTCCTGAAAGAATAGAGAAACTGGCTAAAAGTTTACGAGTCATGAAAATGTATAAAGGACATCACCCTGTCAGCTGATTTCATCAGGATGCTCATATTTGGGAATAAAATAAGAAGAATCATACCTTAAAAAAACAGCTTGCTTCTTTAATTGTTCTCTTTATTAATTTGATTGTTCTCTCGATATTAATAAAGTATGTCACCCATTTTATTTAACTAGTTTTTACTATATTTCTGTGAACATAGTATGACCTTCTAGAAAATTATTTGTCTTCAACATTGTTGCAACAGTTATTGTCCTTTTTTCACAAAAAAATAAAAAAATGACACCAGTGCAGAGCAAGTTCCGCTACAGGTCTGTGTCCATTATATTAGTACTCTATTCTCTCGAATAACGCATCTTACCTTTTCTGCTTTGTCTGTTTTCCAAGTTGTTGTTATATAATTTACAAAGAGAAATGACAATGTAAAATTGTTTGTAATTTAAAATAATCTAGGCTACTGCATTCACATGCATCCTGAGATTAGAGGACCCTTGAAAGTATCTGAAAAAATCAGATGATAATTTACAAAGAAAAACACAGACAGGTTAGATTTGGATGGGATTAAAATCATTTCATTTACATCTTTCAAACATGAATTTACCTAACCTCCTCAGGAAGAAGACTAACCTCCTAGTCTTCTAAACAGGTCTAAAAAAAACGCCCAGGGAATTTGGGGAGCAGTCAGAGAAAATTAAATTTTAGTCTATACGTTGGGAAGAGAAAACTGAAACAGTCCATATGATAAAAGTCATCTGATTCTTGAATGCAAATCCTAAAACTGCAGAATTAAACCTGTCCTTACATAAAAACTTACCACAGCGGAAGAGAGGGAGATGATTTCATACCTTTGGTTCTAAACAATGCCATATTCACATTAAGACTGAGGCACATAACAAACCTTTGCCAGTGCTGTTGTAAATCAGGAGTGAAACAGGAAACGTTGTTTGTCAGAAAAACTGTTATACAGTAAAAAGGAGAAAGAGAGAGATGGAGCATAACTCTTAATCTGGCTTTGGTTTCTTTCCATATTCATATCAGATGAATTGTCAAGCTTTTGATGTACACTTAAAGAAGCACCTTCTCAAAACTGGGTCAAAAGCCACTTAGCTGGACTTTAGAAGAGAGAATAGATGACTCAGTGGAAAAGACTGGGCAACATTTCTCTCTCTCTCAAAACATTTTTTAGCCAATGCACCAATATGCTTGATATAGCCTGATAATGTTGCTTTAGGTGCTGATAGTGAGGGTCTAAGATTGCACTGACTTGCTAGTAGCAAAAGTCACATAGTGTGTACCACAAAACTTTTATTGCCGAGGCAGAAATATAAGAGGAGTCAACCGATGATGTCTGGAGAACACTGCTACAGCATTACAATGAACTTATCTAATTATCTTTCTCTGGCAGCAGACACTGCAACATTCTTTACAATCAGAATGGTTTAAGATCTGTGTTCACTCACCGACTACCTAATTGAAAGTTATAATTCAAACTTAATATATTTCAGGACAGAACATAGACATCTGCAAAGATACATAATATAAAGATGCATTTCATGTCAGTGTCAGATGCAGCCTATGTGTTTGTCTCATCGCAGAACCTGTGATGAGGTTTGCATGAGTTATTGCCTTTAAAGAGATACAAGGTCAAACAGATACTAATCGCCAGCATCAGCAAAACAACAGAAACCGCTAGACCACACAGATACTCATGGGTAACAGATATCAGAATGTTTCATTCAGCAGACAAACTCAGCCCAAGGACTCACCCTTGCAGAGGAACTGCTGCTCTTAAAGGGACAGTTCACCTTCATTTGCTGGTTCCCATTGACTTGCATAGTGTTTTGTTGTTGTTGTTGTTGTTGTAAGTTTTTCTCTCCTCCATACTATGGAAGTAAATGGGAACCAGCAACTGAAAAACAACTTCCCATTCAACAATGACTGTCCTCTGAATTATTCACTGCAGAGTCACTGAGGATGCACATAAAAACATCAGTGTCTATTGAACATCACTGTCTTTTGTGAACCATTTCTGATTCAGGTAAGATTTGTTAAGTACAAGTCTCTCAAAGACAGCTGTTGTCACTTTCTTTAATGTTATGAATTCAGTGTGAAGTATGTAAATGTTGCTTGGTTAAAAGAATAAAATAAATGTAATTGGGTGAAACGGTGAAAGAGATGTAAGGAAGTGGAGATAAAAAAACTGAACTACTGTGAGCAAGTGGGGAAAGAGATTTGAGGGAAGATGTGAGGAAGATGAGGAAGAACTGTGAAAAAGGGTGAGTGGGCGGGCTAAGATGTGAGGAAGATGAGGAAGAACTGTGAAAAAGGGTGAGTGGGCGGGCTACAGGGAACTGCGGGAAAAACTTTAAGGAAGTAAAGGAAGGGGAATTGTGTGAAGACTTGTGAAAGAGCAAAGCAAAGGTAGAGGAGGAGTGGGGCAGAGTTTCGGTAAGGGAAGAGCTATAAGAAAGTCTTATAGCTGTCTCTCTGAAAAACTGTGGAAAAAGAGCTTTGTCATAGTACGTTTACTGTGAGGAAGTGGGAGAAGAATTATGAGGAAGTAGGGGAAGAGTCGTGAGGAAGCGGTGCAAGACAACGGAACAGTAAAAGGGTTATGATGAAGTGAAGTAAGAGTTATGAGGAATTAAGGGCAGAGGTGTGAAGAATAGAGGGAAGAGCCATAATGAACAGAGGGAGTGCTCATGAGGAAGTGTTAACAGTGGTGTAGGTAAGAGCTGGAAGAAAGTGAGGGAGAAGTTGTGAGGAAGTGTGGAAAAAAAATATAAAGAAGTGAAAGGGGAGCTGTGAGGAAAGGGAGGGGTTCTAAGGAAGGAAAGGAAGAAGAAGCAAGAGGAAATAAGGGAAAAGCTGTGATGAAAAGTTCACACTGAATCCTTTTTATCCACTGCATCCATCTGTCTGCCCACAGAGGACAGTGTGAGTACCCTCCTGCCTGTGAAGCTGGATGTTTGTAAGGAAATCCACTGAGGTTGCAGATCTCCACTATCTGCCTTATACTGTATCTCTCTTCCTCTATATTCCGTCTGTAGTAAGAAAACAGCTGAAACATTTTCACAACAAATGAATCAGAAACATGTCAAGTATTTTACCTCTTCTCAGAGAAGAGTCTGTATGAGTCATTATAAATATGCACTATCCTTTACAAAAGTTGATAAAAGTTATTCCTTATTGGTCAACAGTTCAGAGCTATGTGTACAACATATGAGTACCAAAGGAGCTTTGAGGCTTTAAAAAGTATAAAATAGCTTTTTAAAACTTCCTTCTTTGTTAGTGCTATGGGACATCATGGGCTTTCTCTATCCCTCTTTTTCTGTCTCTCACAATAAGAACAAAGACTGACTAGACATCAGGCAGAAGTGTTTGGCACAGAACCTTGTCCCGAACACAGCTGTCAGACATACAAGTACAATTGTATCTTTTATCCAAATGCTTGCTGCTGTTCCAGCGAAATCACAAAATATAATTCAAGTAAGCCACCATTACTAATACTCAGAGGCCCCAAAGTGTACACTTAAATTACACATACAGATGCATGAATTGCAAAACAAATATCAAACCGAGTGCAATTTATTTTAAGAAATAACACAAATATTTCACAAGAATTATAAACATGTCAGGTTTCAAAACCAGAAATGTAAATAATTAATAACTAATAAATGCTTTATTAGTATTTATTTATTGCCCATACTGAATTTTAGATGTAATTCCAGAATATTTAATATATTACTAAAGTGCTTAAGCCAACTGTACTACACATTACACAAACTAACAAGTACAAAGCAAAGGGTCCAAACTAACAACTAACTAGTAGGTGCATAGCAAAGGGTGCAACCCTACCCAGTCAGTTAAAAGTATTGCAAAAATGTCTCAGAAAGCCCAGCATAATTTGTTTGCAGATAACATTATAAAATTTGGTAACACTTTGGATTAGGTAACACTATTAATAGTTGCTTATTAGCATGCATATTATTAGCATATTGGCTGTTTATTAGTACTTAAAGCACACATTAATGCCTTATTCTGCATGATCATATTCTAGATCCCTAGATACCTTACTTACTCTCAATAAGCAGCAAATTAGTAGTTTATTGAGGGAAAACTCTTAGCTAGAAAATACGTTAATATGTGTTCTCTAATTTAAAGTCTAACCTGGAATTCATATATTTTTCAATGTCTTATGTGAAAGTGAAAAAAGTGACATGACATACAGCCAAGTATGGTGACCCATACTCAGAATTCGTGCTCTGCATTTAACCCATCCAAAAGGCACACACACAGCAGTGAACACACACCGTGAACACACACCCGGAGCAGTGGGCAGCCATTTAAGCAGTTGGGGGTTCGGTGCCTTGCTCAAGGGCACCTCATTCGTGGTATTGCCAGCCCGAGACTCGAACCCACAACCTTAGGGTTAGGAGTCAAACTCTCTAACTACTAGGCCACGACTTCCCCAGTGGTCGACATGCCCAAAATTGTTACCGTTGGGACCACTGTAAAATGTCTGATAGTCTTGATATATTAATTTTAATTACTTTAATAAAGTTGTCAGTCGAGCAGGATTTAAAAGCAAATTCCCAGAAGAAATATTTCTCAGAGCCATGTCTGTTTCTGAACAGACAGCAAGACTGAAATCCTAGAATGGCCTGTTATTTGTCCATTTCTATCAACAGTCCAGCAAGGGTAGTTAATTGGTGTCCTTCAGAGCATTTTCTCTTTGATCAGAGGCATTTACGAGCTATACAGAGATTTCAGCTCAACTCTATAGTGATGCTCTTTCTTTACCAGAAACCCCTCCAAGAAGCCTTTATTTTTCGCATCAGTTGGGCGGCACCAACAGTCATGTGAAAAGAAAAGGTGGTGGGAGGTCAGCGGGAGTGGAGGAACAGGCAGAGAGGCATGTAACGGGGAAATGAAATGCTAGTCTTGCAGGAAAGGGGCTGACTCACAGCTATTCTTTCAGACACACATAGCAGCTGCTAATTCAGGCTATTCAGCCGGGGCTTACGGTATCACAGCAAACACTGGCACTCACAGGAGAGGAAAAAACCCTGACAGGCATTTCACTCTAACAGCCCTCTATCTCTGTATTTGTTTATCCATGTGTCACTTTATCCATCTCCATTTTTTTCTGTTTCTGCATTTCAATTAGATATTCACAATCCCTGGATCTCTATGAGTTGTCTCATTCCCTGCAATCCCTCTAAGGGCTCCTCAGAGTCTCTGATCTGCAGCGTTTAGGTCACACACCTACATTCAGACTTTTTTTTACATTACCTGGCTTGCATGTCTTGAGTCAAAGAGCACAGTCGAGAAGGATCTTCTTGCCTTTACTCACTCTGCCTATGAATGAGTAATAAAAATTCTTTAAATCCCAAGAACAAATTTTCATGGTCTGCGTAAAACATTGTATTTGTATTTGTGCAGCACTTCCTGGTGTAAATAAAAATTAGGAGCAAGCCTAAATGTGAAAGATTCTGCAGTAGTTGAACTTGATTCCAAATAACTTTTACAGGGTATTAAAAGTTGCTCACAGTTCTGTAAAATAGCAGTTTACATACCAAAGCCATCTGAGGAAGATTGCATAGCAGGCTTGGTCTCCTAGCGACTTGCTGGCCAATCCAGCCTGTTAATACTTTTATGGATCTCAGATTGATATAGATGGCATTGCTACAGTTTTTCAAAGTGAAGTGAGTGACGTGACATTCAGCCAAGTATGGTGACCCATACTCAGAATTTGTGCTCTGCATTTAACCCATCCGAAGTGCACACACACAGAGCAGTGAACACACACACACACACACACTGTTGAACACACACCCAGAGCAGTGGGCAGCCATTTTTATGCTGCGGCGCCCGGGGAGCAGTTGGGGGTTCGATGCCTTGCTCAAGGGCACCTAAGTCATGGTATTGAAGGTGGAAAGAGAACTGTACATGCACTCCCCCCACCCACAATTCCTGCCGGCCCGAGACTCGAACTCACAACCCTTCGATTGGGAGTCAGACTCTCTAACCATAAGGCCACGACTTCCCACAACGACTTTTTTCAGTGAGTTTGGAGCATTTCAGTAGTCAGTGGTCATCAATTAGTGGACTACGGTCCATATTCAGAGCTTTTCTGGCCATAATTCAGCTGCAGTAGTTTCCCAAACATAAACCAGCACAGTTTAGGTGCATCTATCTAATAATGTCTCATCCAATCAGATATATTCATGCTATGGTCAAGCCTGTAGACATGTGATAAGATGTTGATGCTATGACTCAGTAGCATCAACTGTACATTTCCCATCTATCACCACCCTCTCTCACTTCTTACAATAAATAAGCAGGAAAAAAGCACACTTAGAGTAACTAAATATGTTGGAGAGAACTGCTAGATGCTAATGCAACAGGCATTATTTAACTATACAACATTATCTAAAGTAATTGATTATTCTTATACAAGGTTTAAAAAAATATTTTATTAATAGTACTAAATTGAGAATTACATACTTGAAATAAATACAAATGCTGTGGCTGAAACCAGGATGCATAATGTACTGTAATGAAAAGAAAGAAGTTTAAAGTAATGGTAAAGCTTTAGTAAAGCAACATGGAGCTTGTGGTCTGGCCTGATGGCCTAAAGTAAAGAAGAAGAGCAGGAAAAAATAATATAGCTCCAGAAGGGCACAAGCATTAGTAACAATCCTCTTTTATCCTGTCCTTGACATTCACGACAATGAGCAAAGGCTTGCAACTCATCATTGTGGTAAGGACTATAAAATGACCCTTTTGTTATGGGGGTTGGAACACGGAAATGTAGATAATTTTCAACCCCCAAGATATACATTCTGAGCATATACACTACAAAAGGTTTGGGGTTGGTAAGATTTTTTAAAACTTTTAGAAAGAAGTCACTTATGTTTACCAAGGCTGCAATTATCTGATCAAAAATATAGTAAAAACTGCAATATTGTGAAATCTTATTACAAATAAAATAACTGTTTCATTTACATATATTTTAAAATGTAAATGATTCCTGAGATGGCAAAGCTGAATTTTCAGCATTATTACTCCAGTCTTCAGTGTCACATGATCCTTCAGAAATTATTCTAATATGCTGATTTGGTGTTAAAGTAACATTTCTAATTAACATACCAACTGAAATGAATATAAATCCCTTTGATGAATAGAAATTTCAAAAGATCTGATATTTACTGTTCATTTCCTGTCTTTACTGTCACTTTTGATCAATCTAATGCAGTGGTTCCCAATCACGGTCCTGGAGAATCCCCAACACAACGCTTTTGGTGTCTCTCTTATCAGACACACACATTTGAGGTCTTGGAGTCTTCACTAATGATTGTTTGAATAGGGAGACATCTAAAATGTGCAGTGTTAGGGAATTCTCCAGGACCAGGATTGGGAACCACTGATCTAATGCATCCTTGCTAAATTAAAAAACTTACTGGCCAGTCAAACAGCTTTTAAAGAGCCGTGAGCCTAATCTTGTACAAGGAAAGGACCAGTGCAGACTGTTCTGTGGTAAAATAAAATGTGTGGGATCAGAGCAGATAACATTTCCCCTTTATTCCTGAAGAATAATTTTACAGTTCTGCAGACGAATGCATTACAAAAAGACTCTGAAGCAGAAATATTGTCAACACAATATTTTTTATGCTTGGGTGTTTATAGATTACCACGGATACCGTACAATATATAGATGATACTCCCAAAGCCATGTTGCTGGGTGCTGATCAGTCAGTCATTCAGATGATAAATAGAGCATACAGCTGAGATGACTGGAAAAATGCACCAAAATCCCCAAAAGCACCTGGGTGTGAACACAGTGCACACACAGTGAGGATTCAAACCCCTGCTAGGCGAGTAATCTCTAGACCTCTCCACGATACAGCATGCCAGCCCACCATCCTATACACCCCCACAGCGAACGTAATCCAAGTGAGATTCACAGCACACACAAACACGCACACACACACATACATCCAAAATACACACCCACTCACAGCATGAGCTATACTGTGCTTTACAGAGACAATCTTTAGCTTCAGGAAGAGATAACTGAGGTGACAGTTTCATCTTGCTCTCACCTGAAACAAGGACTCACTGGCTTCACAAATTTAAATTCTGACATTGATTTTTCTCCCTTAGGTTAATCATAAAAACCTCTGCAAATAATGAAATGTTTTTTGATTCAGTCAGTAAAATCATATTCAGCAATTGTGGCGCTTAAGATACTGTACCTGATGTGATTAATGAATTTGACAAAATATTTTAACCAAAAGACAAGAACTATGACAAAAGCAAACATGTTAAAATTCATTTTACTTCTAACATGTATGACTTTCTTCCATGAGACAAAAGAAGAAATTCAATCAAATGTCGAATCTGCTCTGTTTAATATATTTTATATATTATATTTTTATATATTAAACATTTGGGGTCAGTAAAATCTTTTATTTAAATTTTAAGTTATGTGACAGTAAAGACTTTTACATTGTTAAAAAAATTATTTCAAATAAATGTTTTTTTTTTTTTTTTTTTTATGAATGTTGGACTTTCTATTCATCAAAGAATCTACAACAAATCTTTCAACATTCATAATAATATGACATTTTTCTTGAGCACCAAATCAGCATAAGAGATTGATTTTTGAAGGATCATGTGACACTTAAAACTGCAGTAATGGTTACCCTGAGAAAAAAAAAGAAGAAGTTATTTTAAATTGTAACAATATTTAAAAATGTTACTGTTCTTACTAAATTTTTATTTAATTAATGCAGCCTTGGTGAGCATAAGAGACTTAATGACCCTAAACATTTGAGCAGTTCTTAACATTTAAAGGGTTCTTAAATAGAATTAGTTTGAGCCCAAAGAAAGCTTCTGATTATCTGACACTGATATGAAAATCTTTACTTGAGAACGGATTCAAAAATAGCAATAGGATACAGATGCATGCCAGAAGAGCCTTAAACATGCACACACACACACACACACACACACACACACACACACACACACACACACAGAATCAGCCCACACCTCCATCGGCAACACATACTCTACTGCTTGCGCCTCACGTCAAAGAATAGACAAAAGTTTAGATGCCTTTGAATATTTTAGTTGTTCTCTGCAGTATTTAGGGAGTTTATCTGAAATATTCATCGGTTTAATCAAACTTTCCTAAAAAAAGTGTTAAATATTTCAAGCAGCAGTGAAATCCATTACAGGCCCTTTAATAGTATCTAGGGAACATGTAAGTGTATCAGGCAGGTACCTGCTTTCTGAGGGTTTAAATGGACACCAATGGCACATAACCACAGGAGAGAGACATTATTATGAACAGTTCAGATCACAGACATACACTTTATTACAAATTTATATAGTTTCATTCACTATGCATTTTCACAGTATAAATATATTAAGGATTTCTTTGTTATCTCAATTTTAGCCACTTTTAATCTACAATTTAGATAAATGCACTCTAAAAAAAAAAAAAGAAGAAAAAAAAGTCTTTGTCACAAAGAATGCATCTAGTACCTAGTGAAAGCAGCATAATATGATGGAAAAACCAAGGGAAAAAAAGCAAAACATCTCACAAGGGGGTCATCAAAAGTCTATTACGTTTAAAAGTGCTTAAAATACACCTATTCAGCTCTGACAAGTTCATAAAGAGGGTGGGATGCCATTACGCAGTGTATGGTGCAGTTTTAAAGCACCCCTGAGGTTTCAGGAGCGGGTGATGGTGAGCCGGATGTGCATTCTGCCCTCTCAGCCGATCAATTCCTTGGCTAATGTTCCTCTCTTTTGTGGCATATGCCTCCCTCTCTCTGCCTTCTAACTCTCACTCTCTCTCTCACTCACTCTCTCTGTCTCTGTAAGGTTGAACTTGTTAAATATTCATAATGCCTCAATCTCAGAGCTGTGTTTATAGAGGCTTGTCCAAAAGTGATCTAGTGTGACAGTGTTCACTGCTTCAAAGAGCTCTCTTCATTGTGTTTGACCTAGAGGGCCCCTGTTGAAATACCTAGGTAGCCATCACTCTACTATTGTATTACAACAGACATTCTTGGGACAATGTTTGAATTCACAACAGAACAGAAACAGATTACAACTCTTTCGGGGACAAGACCAACATACACACTAAAGCCCCACTGCCAGTGATTTTATCAATTAAGGTCACCTGGTTGTTGCATTGTTGGTAGCTATGCAAGTAGGCATTTAAGTGCTGATTTGCTAAACTATACTGACTAGTCTCTAGGTGACTAGAAGGAGCCTGAAAAAGCCTGAAAAATAAGGTCCCACTAGAATTTGATCAAACCCAGCTGGCACACGACCAACCTTCACTGTTGAAAAACATTCAAATGACCTACACTTTTAATGCTAAATATTGTCATCATATGATGTGATTTCAAGTTTTCCTTTTTCTTTGGAGTGTTACAAGCTGTTTGTGAATAGATAAGATCCCTAAAGTTGCATAGACTAAAGTCTCAAACCCAAAGAGATATTCTATATAAAATTTAAGACTTGTCCATGCCCTCCTAAAACAGCTCGTTCTAACATGCCCCCACATCTCTACATCACGGTGTGGGAAGATTTGCATAACGCCACCTAAATGTTCATGCAAAGAAAGGCAGCATAACATATTGTTGCTGCCACCACCGGCGCCATGTTGTGAAGAGGCTGTGTGTTTCATTGGGAAAGCGAAACTACTTGGCCTTCCAAAAGAGGACACCACTAGAAATCAGTGGTTAAGTTGTATTTACAACACTGTTCCAGAACAGTTCAACCCAAATATTCAGATGTGTGCAGCTCATTTTATGGAGGACTGTTTCCTGATCCTAGGAGAGTAGACTACAGTGCCAGCTGTTCTGATTCACAAACTGTAAGTATGTTTTCAAATTTAAAGGATTTGCCACTGACAATTCAAACGCGAGTTTTGAGCAGTGTAGAGAGTAGTGCTTGTTGTTTGTCATTTCTCTGATCAAAAATGCAGACATGGTTTTGTGTTTACGCAACGCGTAAAAAGACATAAGTCAATATAATTTGTAATTATGTCCCCACTGTATACAACAAATGCCTCATTTGTAAAGGGTTTCATTGGTTTTGTCTCGTTGTGCCAGTGTTCTGACAATTTGTGCTACCCTGTCAGATTTTGCTACCTCCCATTAAAACAGATGGTAGCATAATTCGGAAGCAAAATCCTTTTTTAACATGTACACCTAACGTTACCCCAGTGGTTCTCAATTCCAGTCCCTGCGCCCCCCAGCTCTACATATTTTGCATGTCTCTCTTTGTTAACACACCTGATTCAGATAATCAGCTCGTTAGAAGTGAGCTCCGAGCATTAAATGTGTTCCCACTGACATTGTCCCTACACAGTGTTCATTGCTCCCTACTCCCTGAGCAGGGGAAATCTGTTGAAGTTTACCTCACTTCGGAACATTCATTCACAGATTTTCGCTGTGCAACGTCTTCACAAACGGACAAGTGTGACATCGTATACCTCTGTAAATAAATACAATTTAAATTCACGTCTCACACACTTTGAATGGAACATATACGTTCGCTTTGAACTGGAGTGATGGCGGAATAGTGAAGTTCACGTCGCAGGGCACTTACGTTCCAATAGAACAAACGTCTGAAGCGATAAGAGAAACACACAAAATGTGCAGAGCAGAAGGCATGAGGACTGGAATTGAGAACCACTGACCTAACGTTACCCCACCCTAAACCCACCCTTACAGTTGGATGAATACAGTGCTGGTAGCATAATCTGATAGGTACCATTATTTGTTAAGACATGGCATAACAGTGTGTTAATGGGCGTAACATTTCCGCCATACGCTTGAGGTATTCAGCCAATCACAACACACTGGATAGCTGGCCAATCAGAGCACACCTCGCTTTTCAGACCGATGAGCTTTTTTTAAAAATCGACGTTTTAGAAAGTCGGGTCATAGAGGAGCAACAATAATGTACATAATGTGGAAAATAATGTGTTTTTTTAACCTTAAACTGCATAAACACATTTCATTACACCAAATACACAAAATCTTTTTAGCAACATCATATGACCCCTTTAATCAACACTGAAATTTTACCAAGATCTATATGAAAGATGTTGAGAAAATGTTGTGATATCAATGTTGATTCCATTTGTGAAATATAAAAAAAATTCAGCAGTGATTTAATGTTAATGCTGCATAACGTTGATTCATCTACAAAAGTGCTGAAATGTCAGCTGGGAAGAAGTATTTTATAGGGTGTTCACACAGAACACATTCTTGCATTCCAAAACTGCTAGACGAAGCCCACATTTTTAAAATGTTCAAGTATTTTTAACATGACACTGCGAGACACTGAAACTGAGAGGTGTTATAGACTAATGATATATTATAGACTAAAGCCCTGTACGGGCATCAAATCTAGGGCCTCCTCCACATTATACAGCCTACACTACTGTTGAAGCCATTATATACTTCTGTTTTGTTTTAATATCAAAATGGTTATATTTAATTTTGTTTCGTAAGTTTTTTTTTTCTTAAGTGTTTTTGAAAAATGTTTGGAGTATTTTTGTTTGTTAAATTCAATTTTTGTTTGTTTGTTTGTTTGTTTGTTTTTTTAGGTGACGACCATGCGGCTGACAGCGAGTTGACCACATTTTTGTTCAATTTAGACTTCTCAAATCATCACTTGACTTACCTACAATGAAATCCATAGACATAAAACACTTAAAGCATTACACAATGTTATTTTTAACATAAATCTAGAAAAGTGCCTGCTATTAGGTGCATATCCAAGTGTTTGTGCAGAGGAAGCTAAAGCATCCTTAATGCCGGACATGTTGCAGGGTTCTCTGAGATCATTTTAGTCGCATTTGCAATCACAATGAATTAAGTTGATTGTTAAGTTGAAAGTTACAACACTGTTGTCTGATTTTGCTCTATTTTGTCAACAAAAATATCACTCATACCACCTACTTATATGCCACTTTTGTGTTCTGTGCCACCTCTATAGTGCAAATGAATTTTGTCAATGCTGTTTTCATTTGATTGGTTACTTCTTGTTCTACTTGTTCTTATTCTATTCTTTTGATGAGAATTTTTGAAAAAGCTAATAAATATAAATTTTTGAGTTTGGCATAAAGATTTAATAAAGTTAATAAAGTTTTTAATAAAGTTTTAAACTTATAATAGAGTTAGAAAAAAGGCAAAAAATAAAAAAAAATAAAAAAAGCCCCTTTAAATCACTTTAAGTAGTCAAATATCACCTCGTAATAGGAACACACAAGTGCTCCTAAAAAAGAAGAAGCGTAGAGCCTTGCATGGAGGTGTCTGCACAATCACTTGCATTTTTCCCTGATAACAGTGGAAACAACTTTAATTTTTTATTTTTTTTTGCTCATATAGATGAGAGTAATATCATTCAAAAAAAGTTTTTTAAAACTTTTTTTAAAAAGTTTATTTTATTTGTGTATATGAATATCAAAAAATAAAAATAAAGATAAAGAAAAGAAACAGGATGCGCTTTCTGTCATATCAAAAAAATACGTAAACTGGAACGCGTCACAAAAAATGAACGGAAACTCAGTGTATAGGTTACTTTGCCTTTGCCTTTCTATATATCTATAGAAAGCTTGAAATGTCTACTTTAAAATTAAACGATTAAAATCAAAATCAATGGTGGTAAATGGTATCATCCATATTAAAGGTGCATTTCTCTCTAAAGGTGGAGATGGCAAGCCAATGTCGGCTGTAAAGATAAAGCTGACACCGACTTGCTATCACCGTAGTAGAAAACAGTAGTTTATCAATAAATAATAAAAATATCTCCTTACTATTTTTTCCCGATAGGCTACATTCAGTCGTTACTTTTGCCGGTGTTTTGCGGCAAGCTTAATGTGTGTGCTTGAATGTGGAATAGGTGCGCTATCCTATATATTAAACAAAAATAACAACTTTATTAAATAATTCCTTTGTCAGTGGTCTCCTCTGTGTCACTCCATATCACCGTGCTGTGTATGCTCTTCTGTGTCTTTCGCGCTGTTTTCTTTCAAATCAAAGCTAAATACACAGAGACAGCGCATCCTTGTGGCGCGGATGTCACAGAAGAGCATACGCAGCACGGTGATATGGAGTGACACAGAGGAGACCACTGACAAAGGAATTATTGAATAAAGTCGTTATTTTTGTTTTCTAAGCTTACAAAAAGTGTTCCCGTCACTTCATATAACCCAGATTGCACGTCTGATGGCAGATGGAGTATTCTGACGATGACTTTTCATACCTTTTATTGACCTTGACACTGTTATTTACTTGGCAGTCTATGGGACAGTCTCAAGCCTCCAGGTTTTCATCCAAAATATCTTAAATTATGTTCCCAAGACAAACGGAGCTTTTATGAATTTGGAACGACATGGGGGTAAGTGATTAATGACAAAATTTTAATTGTGGGGTGGAGTAACCCTTTAACCAATGGATGTCTAAAATATAAAAAGAAGGGGAAGCCTAAAACAGCTTAATGCCCGGACCGCATGCGAGCTATGTGAAATAAATAAGTCGAGTCCCATCGAGCTCGGGCTGAAATGCAGGGCTCTATTATATATCTGACTGATAAATACAAAAGAGATTCTAAACAATAGGTATAAGCTTTATTATACAAAACAACTGTTGTTGTCACAAAAAAGGGAGACTATAATAATGGAAATATTTCTTAGAACAGATGATTTGAAGTACAACAGCAACTGTCTTGTAATTTAACACTGAATACAGTGTAGCAGCGGTACTTTAAAGGGGATGTAAAGTGACCTAAATTCTCAGTGATGATTGTAGCATGCAGTACTGAATCCTTTCTTTATAATATGGAAAATAGTTGCAATAATGTTCTTCAAAAATTCACTTGTGCTCCACAAAAAAAAAAAAGTAATATGGGTTAGGAACAGCATGAGGTTTAACAATTCCTTTTATCGTTCATGTTTTCAAAACTCTCTTTAAAGCTGAATGATCAGTTATTATGTAACTGCATAAAAGAGATTTGGCACAACAGAATCACCAAGATAACACATGTGAGGCAATCAGGACACTCCATATTCAAATAATAATAATAATAATAATAAACATAAAGCTTTCCTGTTCTTAACTCAGAATCTTATTATTTGTTTATTCTTTACTCTAAGTCTTCAGAGCCACTACCAATCTTAAGGAAAGTCCAGACAGCTGGGATCAGATTAGAACAGAAGTCTCGCCAGAGTCTCTTCACTTCAAGTGAACAGCCTTGGCTTTACCTTCAGAGTCTTGCAGATTAGACATGCCACCATTGGGATAAGCCATCTGATCGACATGGAAGGTGACCAACCATTATGAGGCACTTGGGGACAGACTAATCTGAAACCAATGACACCATAATATAATAATAATAATAATAATAATAGCCTGGCACACTGTGTGGCAAAAGTGTCAGATCCTTCAAAAAATGCTGAATCATATAGTGATGTGCCTTATCTGGAAACACACCAATAATAACAAAACTAAAAACGAATTAAAATAAATGTAAAATAAACTTAAAAATACATTTTTTAATGAACATTACATTAAAATTACAATGCATGGGTGTCTATAGGTCCTTTCACACATACAGTCTTTACTGGTAAATTACCAGTAAATTACAGTTAACAGATCATGTGTGAATAAGATATTTTCAAAAATTCAGGTAAATTCGCCTGGGAATTTATGGTATGAGAAGTTGTAACATTACCATTAAGGTGCTCTGTGTGAACGCAACACAAGATTACCAGTATAAGTATGTACAAGTTCAGAACGTGCTTGACACAATGTGAACATTTGACACAAAAATGAAAACATAAAATAAACACTGACCACATACCCTCCATGTTTATAAACACAACACCGGGAGGTGCAGCCATTTAGAGGTTATTTCCAGTCAGTGATTTCACAGTATTTACCAGTATTTTGAAGTTGATGTGTGAATGGTGCTTTACCAGAAAAAAGACAGAACATCCTTGCCTGTGTGAACAGCGCATTTTTGTATTTACTGGTAAAGTTGTTCTGATTATTTTACGGCAATTTACTTGTATTACTTTGTGAAATGGGTTGATGTTTAGACCTTCCACACAAGAAAACATGCTTTTGTGTATCACCCACTCCTCAAGCAGGATGCACTTCACATACAGTATATGATGAGGGAGGGTTGAACTTTCTGACTAAGTGGTAGATACTGTTTGCACCAAGTATAAATAGACACTGTCAAAATATAGTTATATAAGAAATAGGCCTATTATATAAGAAATATTCTTCTATAGACCTATACAATACATATCATACATATCAACAACATAGAAACAAAATAGAATGTGTTAGATAAAATGGATTAAATAATAAAACATAATAAATCTAAACATGGGCATTTACAGTTGATACACTACTATGTAAGACCCACCCACATCCAATTCTGCTCAAATAAAAACAGTTAATTTTGTTTAATCAGCTAACCATTGCTACTTACACATACACGTAATGACCATGTTTCCACCTGATGGTATTAAGATGCGTTTTCAGTGATCTGATCTGAAGTGCATTCCTTTTTCTTCTTGGTATTAAAGGGGTCATATAATGCTTTTTTAAAGATCATTATTTTGTGTATTTGGTGTAACAGAATATGTTGACATGCTTTAATGTTCAAAAAACACATTCTTTTTCAAATACTGTACATCAGAGTTTCTCAAATCTTTCCCTGGAGGGCCAATGTGCTTCAGAGTTTAGCTCCAACCCTGATCAAACTCACCTACCTGTGATTTTCTAATGATCCTGAAGACACTGATTAGCATGCTCAGGTGTGTTTGATTAGGGTTAGAGCTAAACTCTGCAGGAAAGTGGATCTCATGGGCCAGATCTGAGGATCCATGCTGTACATTATGGTAGGTCCTCTATACACAAATCCGGCGAAACACGGAAGTAAAGCAGCGCCGCCCTGCGTGCCTTCCTTCCAACTAAGTAACAAAAATAATTAACTTGTCCCACACGCAGCCGTATCAAGCAGATGTTAGGTGTACGAAAAGTTATTTTTATTTAGTTTTTTTTAGTACGTATGCTGTCCAGTGATGCCGGGAAGAGCGTGTTGTGTGGTTGGCTGTTTTAACAACAGCACAAAACTACAGGCCTGAAATAAAACCGTCTGTGAAATTCACGAACCTTTGTTGCACATTGACTGCCCATGTTTACGGCCATTCGGATTACACAGAGTTCCTGGTCGAGCAGAGGACCTAGATGTATTTATTTTTTGAATTTCGTAATAAAATTGACAGAATCTGAGAGCTGACATTTTTTTCTCTATCGTAAGTAACCTGCTCTGTCTAGTCGGTCTCCGTGTCCTCTTTGCTTCGCGATTTTTCTGTGCGTGAGAAAATGGATGTGTGGCGTGAGAGCGTGTGAAAAGCGTCAATTCCGTGTGTCTCACATTTTATTGCATTTGTATTAGTTGTTTGAAGAGTAAAAAAAAATCTGTGGGTCTTAAAGCAATCACAATCGGCAAGTCAGTCGGACTAAAAGGGGAAAAAATTATTTATTGGGTCGGTCCTAAATTGACAGGGTCGGTCGGGTTATGGCAAACAAGAATATTTTTAAGGATGGCCTAATAGTTATTTGAAACTTGTGAAGCTTGTGAACATATTAGCAACACAGCTAGTAATGACAGCGTTCGGTTTTATTGTCATCAATTAATACACTTCTTATTTACATTACATTACATATTTTTACATTATTACATTATGTTGTCAATAAATTACCTTTATCAGTAAGTTTTGGCCACAGCCTGACATCATCTACCCAATGTTCCCTTTCACCAGACATTTTCTTTAATGAGCAGGATCCGCTTTCATTGAAATGTCATTTTTTTTTTTTTTTATTGAATTGCTAAGTGCATACAGAATCAATGTCAGGGGTAAATACAATTGCGAGTACAGCTACAGATTATATAGTCAGGAGAATATTATGCAAATGACATAGTGAGAGAGTTTTAAGGGCTTTGGAATTGCTGGATGTACTGAGAGTGTCCAGGTAAGATTTAAGTTCCTTATAGAAAATAAAAAGGTAGGGCTTAGCATCCTGAAATTTACATTTATGTATTAAAAAAAAATTCGCTAGAAAAATAAATAGGTTTATCAAAAAATATTGGTCCTTGACATTTTTATCAAAGTTGTGCTGACCAAATAAAACATCTTTATATAACAAAGAAAAAACTCTGTGATGAAAATGTGTGAACAAAGATACAAAAATTCTTCCAGAACAGACTTGTATATGTGCATTACCAGAAGAGATGAGAAATGGATTTGTGTTCAGCACCACAAAAAGAACATAAAGTGTCAATATCAGGAAACATCTTTTTAAAGTAAAGCTTCACAGGATAAAAAAGATGAAGTAATTTGTAAGACACATCCTTAACCTTATTGGTTATTAAATATTTAGATGACAAAGTCCACACTTTCTTCCATGGAATATTGACAAACTGGCCCTTCCAGTACGACACAATGTATGGGAGAGAAACAATCTCATTTTGAAATAGCTGTCTAATTTTCCTGTTCCGACTACAAGAGTTAGATAAAAAAAAAACAAATATTTCCAATCGTTGTATCAAAAGGATGAGCAACTGATAAGGAAATCTGGGATCTAGCTGAATCTCTGAGAAGAGTTTTTGCTCCATAAGGGATGGCATCCATTACAATAGCAAACTCTCGTGGAGTGACAGGTATATTGTACTTGTTCAAAAACTCTGAATATGAATACAGGTATCCATCAGTATTGATTAATTGAGAAACCAGAATAAAATTATTCTTAACCCAGTTTGGGAAAAACAACTACTTATTTTTATAGATAATATCACAATTATTCCAAATAAAGTACCGGTGAGGACTAAAATTGCGTTTATAAATTAGGTGCCAGGCCATGAAATGTCATTAGAGGGCACCGGCAAGTGTCACACCGTCACACTTCGCAGGCACGCAGTAATGGCGGCAGGCAAGATGGCGGCGCCCATAGAGTTCGCGGCGGATTTGTGTATTCCCCGCCTCTCTCAAACGCATCATTTTCTATAAAGTCCCTCCTTCTGACAAGCGCAGTCTGCTCTGATTGGTCAACTGACCTAGTGCATTGTGATTGGCCGATCACCACAAGCACTCGTATAGAAAATGTAACGCCCCTTTCCATATTCGTGACCTTCATCTTTCAAAATAAATGTAAAGACAGTTAATAATGTCCTTAGTTTTAACATCAGTTCAAGCCCGAAAGGGGAACAGAGTTGCATGACAGACACAGTGACGAAGCTCGTATGTATTTGCAGTACACAAGTCACGGATGGTTAAGACAGTTGACTCCACTGTTATGTGACTCTCTCTCTCTCTCTCTCTCACATACACACACACACACGATGGGCAGATACTATTGGCAAAACTTTGCTATTTGAACAGTCAATAGCAAATACTTAAACTAATAACAAAACATACTTAATTAGTAGCTGATTCAGAAGCGCCAGATTGTCATAGCAAAGTCAGAATTACCTCCTCTCCTAGGTTCACGAAACGGTTGTCCATAAAAGGCATTGCTGTTCTGCTGTTAGTAATCTTAAAGATTCCTAAATGCATCTACTTTCAGAAGGCCAAATAAAGTGCTTTTGCTTTCGCCTAGATACACACAGCATCTCCCTGACATGGCTGCTTCAACACTAACAGCGGTTACTGAAACCACGCCTTCTTTCTTTGAGTGAACATTTGAGCGGCATTACACAAATATTTCCACATAGTGACATAGACATGTGGGGGCGTGTTTGAATGAGCCATTTTAGGGGGGCGTGGCAGAATCTTAACTTTGATAAAGAATATCCTCTTGGATTTGAGACTTTAGTCTTTGCAACTTTACAGATCTTCTTTATGCACCAAGAGCTTGTAACACTTCAAAGAGAAAGGAAAAATTTAAATCACATCAAATGACCCCTTTAACATGCATCTCAAATGCATGTTTTGTGACCATTTATTATCAGAATTTGTTGAGATCCTTCTCTCTTATTTTGTTACACCCTACATCCCTTTTGTAGGGTTTGAATACGAACGAATGGACAAAGCCATGTTACCCTTCTATACTGACTCTCATAAGCCAGCCAATAAGATTGGAATTTACATTTATTCATTTGACACTTTTATTCAAAGCGACTTACAGTTGAGGAATACAACAAGCGATGTATCATAAGATGGCAATAAATGCGAGAAGTGCTCATTATACAAGGTTTCAATCATCATTCAAATTAGTAAAAAGCTAGGACAGGATGATAATAAGAGAACAGAAATAGTGAAGGTATAGATTTTTTTTTTATTAAAACTATTATTATTGGAGGCAGTTAAGACACTCATGGAAGATATGAGTTTTCAGTTGTTTCTTGAAGATTGTGAGTGATTCGGCTGTCCAAATGGAGTTAGGTAGGTCATTCCACCAACAGAAAGAAAATGTTGTGACGAGTGGGGTGGGGCCGAGAGCCGTGGGAACTGAGCGAGACCAGTGGAGTAAGTGATAATGAGTGACAACTGCGCTACTCACCGGTCTTGAGTCCCATGGAGGAGCTCCGGAAGGATAAAAGGAGGAGTAGTGACAGTAAAAGACGAGAGAGGACCAGGCCTGGACTTCATGTTGTTATGTTTTATGTGCCGTTCATCTGTGACATTGTTACAGTCCTTGAGAGTGATTCTGTGCCTCCCTGCAATGGGCCCACGAGTTGCCGCTCATTTACCGATCACAGGCTTCTGGAGGGAATGTAGATGCATTGGAGAGAGTAGAGGTAAGAGGGTGCAAAGCCTGTGGCAGTTCTGTAGGCAAGCACCAATTTCTTGATCTTAATGCGAGCTACGACTGGAAGCCAGTGCAGAGACATGAGAAGTGGTGTGGCATGGGCTCTCTTGGTCTCACTGAAAACACAACATGCTGCTGCATTCTGAATCATTTGCAGAGGTCTGACTGCACATGTTGGAAGTAACAGTGTTGCATGTTCTGTTAGGAAGGGTGTGATTTTCTTGATGTTGTGTATTGTGAACCTGCATTATTGTGCTCTTTTTGCAATGCAATCTTTAAAGGTCAGCTGATCATCAAGGATCAATCCAAGATTCCTGGCCGAATTCAATGGGATTATCGTTGATGATCCCAGTTGGATGGTAAACTGGTACTGTACTGGTGGGGTGGCTGGGAAAATGAGAAGTTCTGAATTTGCCAGGTTGAGCTGCCGGTGATGCTCTTTCATCAATGCCGAGATGTCTGTCAGGCAGTCTGAAATCTGAGCAGGTTCTGTTGAATTATCTGGTTGAAATGAGAGGTAGAGCTGCGTGTCATCAGCATATCAATGATAGAAAAAACCATGTGCCTGAATGATGGGTCCCAGTGATGAAGTGTATATAGAGAAGAGGAGGGGCCCAAGAACTGATCCCTGAGGAACCCTGGTGACCAGTTGATGTGATTTGGATTCCTCTCCTCCCTAAGCCACCCTGAAGGACCTACCTGTGAGGTATGACTCAATCAAGTGGAGTGTAATTCCAGTGATGCCCAGAGGGTGGACAGAAGGATTTGAAGATTAACAGCGTCAAATGCAGAAGACAGATATATGAGAATGAGAACTGAATTGCAGATTTTAGAGAACAATATGCATAAAACAATCTGTGAATAACCCCTTTAAGTTCGAAACTACAGTACAGTCACACCCAGCATTTGTATGTAAAGACAATTGGTCTCTTTCATTAAGCCTGCGTACACACTTATTTGTGCTTAAAATATGCACATAAAGATTTTCACAAGCAAATTGTGATTCACCAGTAACTTACAGTAACACTGCATACACTGGGTGGCCTTATGACCTTGTTAAAGGGGTCATATGATGCGATTTCAATTTTTCCTTTCTCGTTGGAATGTTACAAGCTCTTGGTCCATAAAGAAGATCTGTAAAGTTGCAAAGACTAAGTCTCAAATCCAAAGAGATATTCTTTATAAAAGTTAAGACTTGTCCACGCCCTCCTAAAATGCCTAGTTTAAACACGCCCCCACGTCAAAGTCACTGTGTGAGAAGATTTGCATAACACCGCCCAAATTTTCACACAATGAAAGGCGGCATAACTTTTATCCTCGCTGTAGTATTGTTGTTGCTGCAATGTTGTGGAGACGCTGTGTTTCGTTGTAAAAGCGAAACTATTTTGTTTGGCCTTCCAAAAGAGGATGATATCCACTTCGTCATGCCTAGAGCTGATCCGTGCTGGTCGCTGAGGAAATACATCAACTTCACGATGTGGATCGCCGGATTGGCTTTCAGCATGGACAAAGCGGAGTCCAGCCCGGGGTCATCACATGTGTCTTTCGTCGAATCCACCGACCGTGCCATGCCGTTTTCTAACCCGCCGGCCATTCCTCACTCAAGCCTGCAGTGTGTGATGATGTGTGACACATTTTATGGAGGACTGTTTCCTGAACCTGCAGACTAGCCTAGACTAGCCTACAATGGGTCTTTGCTCAAAGGCTGTTCTATAAAGAATTTGCCATTGATGATTCAAACACGTTTTGAGCAGTGTAGAGTAGTGCTTGTTATTTGTCGTTTCTCCGATCACAAATGCAAACATGGTTTTATGTTTACGCAGCGCGATATGCAACACGTAAAAACACAGTATAAGTCATTATAATCAGTAATTATGTCCCCACTGGATGCAACAAATGCCTCATTTGTAATGGGTTTTATTGGTTTTGTCTGGTCGTGCCAGGAGACGGCATCACAGTATGTTAAGGGGCGTAACATTTCCTTCACACACTTGATGTATTCAGCCAATCACAATCCACTGGATAGCAGGCCAATCAGGGTTAACCTCGCTTTTCAGAACGACGAGCTTTGTAAAAATTTCAGAAAGGTGGGGCACAGAGGAGCAACAATAATGTACATTATGTGGAAAATAATGTGTTTTTTGAACCTTAAACCGCATAAACACATTGCATTACACCAAATACGCAACAATGTTCTTTTTAGCAACGTCATATGACCCCTTTAAGATTGAATTTTTTTTAAATGGATAATTCATCTTTAACATATTTCATCATATTCAGTCCTTGGATCCATATAAGCACCACTTCTATCAAGGCAAAGAGATCTCATAGTGACTAATAAACACATTTGGATTCAGTGAATAAATGTACCTGTGGGATATCCCTTTTGATCCCTTTAATTTTTTTTTATGCTTTGAAGGTAATTAACAGATTGACAGCTGGACTTTGAGGCAGTGGAGTCATATATATGAGAAATATTTCCATTATTTCCAATATTTCCATAAGGTTCCATTTTGTTGGTTAAATATTAAAGTGGGAAAACTAACATGATACTGATTGGTACAGTGATTACGTCTATATACCCAGTAGGGCCAGTATAGCAGGCTATAGCTAAAACAGATTGAGTGAGTTGTAATCTCTGAAACTCTCAATCCTTTAAAGTTAACCACTGGAGTAAACACTTTCATGGCAAATCATTCTGACATTCTTTGACAAACCGCCCAGGAAAAAAAAAAAAACACCTGACCTGACCCCTCTCTTTACTCTCATTCTCTTGCTCTCTCTCTCTCTAAAACATTTTAACTATGTTTAAAATATTTGACACATTTACATTGTAAATATCAGAGTTGTAGTGCTCCAGACTGAACTCTGTCTCACGTATGAGTCCAAGACCATATTTTCATGGTCTTGGCCTTGTGTTGGTCTCAAGCATTTGAAGCACTTGGTCTTGACTTGGATTCGACCCTCCCCTTGTGGAAAAAGAAGTGTGTTTAATTGCACTGAATGTACACTCGTAGTGTACTTCAATCTTAAAAGTATATTTTAAAAAGCTGTATCTCTAGATAATGTAATATTAATTAAAATAAAGGCCAAGTGTAAAAAAATATACAATAAATAAAAAACAAATCATCTTAGCACACTTTAATACACTTTTAAAAATTGTAATTTGAAATAATATTAAATTTGGTTAAAGTTAAAGTTTTAAGGTACATATTAATGCACAAGTACTTGATTATAATTTTAACTGTAATTTATTTAATTTTACATTTGAAGTGAGTATATTTTAAATGTACTAAATTGCGACTTTAACAATACAAATGTGATTGAACTGTTCTTACTGTAGCAGCCACGGATATATGGAAAGTAACTTGTGGACAGATACATGTTTTTTTTTTAAAGGGTCTAAGATCATCATGGCCTTCCCACAATGTCTCGCCCCTTTCATAGTTATTTGGCTTATTAGACACCAAGGTGAATAATTAGGCAGTGTTGTGAAACACTGGACATATTTTTTACCTTGTTGAATACATTTGTGCCCACTGAGAGTGTCTCCTGATTCACGCTAATACAACAACAATAAAGAGCTTGATCTTGAAATACTCAGTGGGCTTACCCTTTAGGTTACTGTGATTAGTCTACATATTTCAAAGGCTTCATATAAAATACAGATGTACTTCATTACCCTCTTCTGTTTAAAAGGTTTAAAAGCAACTATATAGGAAATTATAACAAAATATATATATATATATATATATATATATATATATATAGTGTGTCCCGAGCGCTCGTCAGCGTCGCCCTGGCAACACAGTGGAGTATTGTGACGTGTGTCCCGAGCGCTCGTCAGCGTCGCCCTGGCAACACAGTGGAATCACCGGCACTAGCTCGTCACGGGCTGAGCGGCCGCACCTGCAGCTCATGAAGAGGCGTCTACTTCAGCCGGGGAGGAGAGCAGTATGGTGAGCAATGTCTCCCGACACAGACCCTAACTCTTTCCTCCCCTCTGTCATAGAGAGCAGCGTGTGACCGTCAGCCCCAACCAGGAGAGCACCGCACGGGATCCACCACTCAAGGCACAGAGAGCACGAGGGAGTTGGAGCACTACGGAGAGCACGGTCTTCACTCAGAGCACAAAGTTGTCAATAAATCCACCCTTCTGGGATTTTCTCTGTCTATCGGTTGTCGTGTAGTTCCTCACCTCGCCACACTGGTGGAGAATGCGGGCATAGTGTGAGGTGAACACCGACAACCGACCCCTGAGGAAGTCACCGTCACCCATTTTGTTTTCTTTTTTTTTTTTTTTTGTTGACATTGGTTTTCATTTCCCTCTGCTCTTTCCACAGGCGGCCGCTCCTCCCCCGGCATGGAAGAGCTGCTTAAACACCTCACCGAGGTGAGCATCCGCCAGCAGCAAATAATGGAGCACATGGCCTCACGTCAAGGAGACGCCGAACGCGAGCTCGCCGCCCTCCGCACCGCCGCCCACCGCACGCCGCTGCCTGACCCCCCGTGTCCAAGCCGTACAGCTGATGCCGCGAATGACGGCGCGCACGACGATGTGGAGATGTATATGCAAATGTTTGAGGCCACCGCGATCCGGGAGGCGTGGCCAGAGGACGAGTGGGCCAGACTTCTCGCGCCGCTGCTGACCGGGGAAGCGCAGCGGGCGTATTTCACCATGACGGCGGAGAGAAGCCGGGACTATGAAGAGGTGAAAAAGGAAATCCTGAGCCGAGTAGGACTCTCCCCAATCTGTGCGGCGCAGCAGTTCCATGACTGGGCATATCGAGCTCGACAGCCCGCTCGCGCCCAAGCGGCAGAACTAACCCGGTTGGCCCACCATTGGCTGTTGACAGGGGGTCCCTCCGCACACAAGGTAGCTGAGCGTGTGGTGATCGACCGACTCCTCCGCGCGTTGAGGCAGGCGGCTGGCATGAGGAATCCCACCGATCTCGACGAGCTCGTGGAGGCCATTGAGCTGGCGGAGGCCGCCCAACACCGGGAGGTAGGGGAGCGAGCGCCGCCTTTTCCCCGAAGGGTGGTCCAGGAGCGACGCTAGCCGGAGGGCACCCAGCGACCCGGTGAGCAGGCCTGCGGTTCCCGGCCCCCAGGACGAACCGATGCCCACCGAGCCGCCGCGCTCCCCAGGACGGATATGGCTAGCAGGCTGTTCAGTGCACAACCCGCCGCCGGAGGCACCGCGAGCCGAGGTGCACATCAATGGCCGGCCGTTCATCGCCCTCCTCGACTCGGGCAGCGGGGTAAGCCTGATACAACCAACTGTCCTTCCGCCCAGAACCGGTTCCAGAGCCCGGCTGGCGATAACGTGCGTGCACGGGGATACTAGGCATGTACCGGCACGGCGAGTGACCATCACCGCGACACCTGGTTCCTGGCCCGTCGAAGTGGGATTCTTAAAGGACCTACCGGTACCCGTTCTCCTCGGCCGGGATTGGCCGGGGTTTGATCAGCTCCTCACCTCCAGCACACAGCCTGCTAGCCTGGCCGGGGACCGCCGACGCCGGAGATCAGCAAGGCGCCGTCGACGACGCCCCTCGCTGCTGACGTCGGACAGCCCGCGAGGAGGTGAGTCCCCCTCCCAAAACTCTAACCTGTTCTTTGATGTCTTCCAGCAGATAGCGGGAGGGGGGAAACCCTCGCCAACGAGCAGCGGGGGGACGAACGCCTCAAGCATTGCTGGTCTCAAGTGCGGGTGGCGGAAGGAGAGGATTTACAACCAGCTCCCCACCCCACTCCCCATTTCGTCATCCAAAACGGCCTGCTTTACTGTGTCGCGCAGCGAAGGGGGGAGGAAAAGACGTTGCTGGTGGTACCGCGAAGTAAAGTCCAGACGGTGTTGGAACTCGCTCATGCCCACCCGATGGCTGGCCACCTCGGCGCTCAAAACACCGCGCAACGGATCCGGGATCGCTTCCACTGGCCAGGACTGGAGGGGGATGTCAAGCGGTACTGCCAAGCTTGCCCGACGTGCCAACGGACATCGCCACATACTCCTCCCCCCAGCCCGCTGATCCCGCTGCCTATCATAGAGGTGCCCTTCGAGCGCATCGGGATGGACCTGGTGGGGTCGCTGCCGAAGTCCGCCCGGGGGCATGAACACATCCTAGTTATCGTGGATTATGCCACCCGCTACCCAGAGGCCATTCCCCTCCGCAAGGCCACCGCAAAGAACATCGCACAGGAGCTCTTCCTACTGAGTAGTCGGGTTGGCCTACCAGCGGAGATCTTGACCGACCAGGGCACTCCTTTCATGTCCCGGATCATGGCTGACCTCTGCAAGCTCCTCAAAGTCCGGCAGATCCGGACCAGCATGTACCATCCACAAACTGATGGGCTCGTGGAACGGTTTAACAAGACCCTTAAGCAAATGCTGCGACGAGTCGTGGCCGAGGACCAACGCGACTGGGACCAAATGATCCCGTATGTGCTGTTCGGGATCCGGGAGGTGCCCCAGGCTTCCACCGGCTTCACGCCCTTCGAGCTCCTCTTCGGCCGCCAACCCCGAGGGCTTCTAGATGTCGCCCGGGAAGCCTGGGAGCAACAGCCTGCGGTAGGTCAGACCACCCTCGAGCACATCAAGGCCATGAGAGAGCGGATCGACAGGGTCATGCCATTGGTCCGGGAGCACCTGTCCAAGGCCCAGCAAGACCAGCAGCGCCTCTTCAATCGGGCCGCCCAACCACGGGAGTTCCAGCCGGGAGACTACGTCATGGTTCTGGTCCCCACCTCCGCCTGTAAATTCCTGGCACGCTGGCAGGGCCCCATACACGGTCACCGAACGGGTAGGACCCGTCACCTATAAAGTGCGCCAACCAGGTCGCCGAAAAGAGGAGCAGCTCTATCATATAAATCTGTTGAAGCGCTGGGTGGGGACCGGACCCCAGCTCTCGGCCCTCGCCACCACCTCTCCCGTGGTTGTAGACATGGATCCCAATCTCTCCGCGGCCCAGAAGACGGAACTGCAGCACCTGGTCGGTCAGTTCTTGGATGTGTTCTCCCCCCCTGCCAGGGCGGACGACCGTCATCCAGCACGAAGTCCGAACACCACCAGGAGTTATCGTCCGGCAGCGGCCCTATCGTGTCCCGGAGGCTCGGCGACACGCAATCGAGACAGAGGTACAGGAGATGTTGAAGTTGGGGGTAATTGAGCCCTCGCGGAGTCCCTGGTCCAGCCCCATCGTAATGGTCCCGAAGCTCGACAGCACCCTCCGGTTCTGCAACGACTTCCGCCGCCTAAATGAGGTCTCTGAATTTGATGGCTACCCCATGCCCCGAGTCGATGAGCTCCTGGATAGACTGGGAAGGGCCCGGTTCATATCGACTCTCGACCTCACCAAAGGTTATTGGCAAGTCCCTCTGTCTAAGGATGCCAAGCCCAAGACAGCCTTCACAACCCCCAGTGGCCACTGGCAATACCGGGTCCTTCCCTTCGGCCTGCACGGGGCACCCGCCACCTTCCAGAGGCTCATGGATGTCCTGCTGAGGCCCCATATGGCCTACGCCGCGGCCTACATCGACGACGTGGTCATCCATTCCGAGACCTGGGGGGAGCATTTAGAGCGGCTCCGGAGGGTGCTGCTGGAACTCCGCCGGGCGGGGCTCACCGCCAACCCCCGGAAATGTCACCTGGCTCTCTCCGAAGCCAAGTACCTGGGCTTCTGCGTGGGTCGCGGCCTCATCCGGCCCCAGGAAAATAAGGTGACAGCTATCCTCTCGGCACCGCAGCCCACTACCAAGACCCAGGTACGAGCCTTTTTGGGGTTGGCGGGATACTACCGTTGTTTTATCCCTAACTTCTCCTCCTTAGCCTCTTCCCTGACAGATCTGACCAGGAAGGGGCAACCCGAGAAGGTAGCCTGGAGTCCAGAAGCGGAAGAGGCATTCCAGCAGGTGAAGTCAGCCCTCACCACGGAGCCAGTCCTGCGAGCCCCCGATTTCAACTGCCCCTTCCTGGTGCAAACCGACGCCTCAGACACCGGGTTAGGAGCCGTTCTCTCCCAGGTCCAGGACGGCGAGGAACACCCGGTGATCTATATTAGCCGGAAGCTGACCCCGACCGAACAACGGTATGCCGCCGTGGAGAAGGAAGCGTTGGCTGTCAAGTGGGCAGTCCTGGAGCTTCGCTATTACCTCCTTGGCCCGCCGGTTCACCCTGCTGACAGATCATGCGCCACTGCAGTGGATGGCCCGCGCAAAGGACACCAATCCCAGGGTGACCCGGTGGTTCCTTGCGCTCCAGGACTTCCACTTCACCGTACAACACCGGGCGGGGACAGCCAACGCCAACGCGGACGGCCTCTCCAGGATAGGGGCAGCTTTCGCAGGTCTGTCAGGCTCCACTCCCCACCCTCCCCATATCTCCCCATTGTTCCGCAGGCGCAGGTCGACGCTTAGGGGGGGGGAGTGTGACGTGTGTCCCGAGCGCTCGTCAGCATCGCCCTGGCAACATAGTGGAATCACCGGCACTAGCTCGTCACGGGCTGAGCGGCCGCACCTGCAGCTCATGAAGAGGCGTCTACTTCAGCCGGGGAGGAGAGCAGTATGGTGAGCAATGTCTCCCGACACAGACCCTAACTCTTTCCTCCTCTGTCATAGAGAGCAGCGTGTGACCGTCAGCCCCAACCAGGAGAGCACCGCACGGGATCCACCACTCAAGGCACAGAGAGCACGAGGGAGTTGGAGCACTACGGAGAGCACGGTCTTCACTCAGAGCACAAAGTTGTCAATAAATCCACCCTTCGGGGATTTTCTCTGTCTATCGGTTGTCGTGTAGTTCCTCACCTCGCCACAATATAAAAAGAAAAATGCAAAGGAATATTCAAATTCCAAATGTGTTCTAAAACAAAATATTTAATATTTATATTATAGATTTATGTTATATTCAGATTTAGTTTTATCTAACTTTTTTTTAATGAAACTGATTATAATAGCTTTAGTTTTAGTTTTAAAAACAGCACTGAATGGTAGTAGTCACATAATTTATGTTTGTGTTATGATGCATTACAAACAATTAAAACAAACAATTAAACAGTCAAGAGTCTATTGATGGTTAGTACTGGTTTAACACAAACTGGAACTAATTGGAATTGACTGATGCACAATAAAGCATGAAATATGTTCAAACAAATCAAGATTGCAGCTGTCATGATTAACAATCCATGAAAAACGTTACTTGCAGTATTTTTTAAATGTCTGCTTCTGCTCAGATGAAACGTTTGCACTAGTTTAACATTTTGACATGTTCATTGTGTGTATAAACAATCATTAATCAGAGGCATGTAAATTATGTCTATCAGTAATAAAAACTGGTGCTAAATTCACTTCATGTTGCACTGCTCACTTGCAATACATCCATGAGCAAAAATTTAAATGTTTAATTAATTTATTTATTTGCTTTAAAAGAGAGTCTAGAACTCAAATGTCAAATTATAAGCAGTAACGGTTTTAGAAAGTGTCTAGATGCCATTTAGCTGTTAATAACCATGTCTTTTGGATGAGATCAGAGTGTGATGTAAGGGGCCAGAGATACGAACCCATTCTGTGATAAGTCTAAAAATGTCTCTTGATGGAGCCGCCACATTACCATGCAGGCTTGGCGTCTTCATTCGCTACCACTACAGCAGACAAAGGCTGAAGTGTGTTCACTGCCAAAACACAGACTTCAGTTGACCTGCTGCTGTCTGACACCCAGTCCCCGTACAATCTACTGCGCTCTAACAGCCTCTAAACTCTGAGAAGGTGAATACGTGATTATCAAACCTGCACCTTCTTTTAAACACCCCAGTGAATTTTTAATAAGCACATTCCACGCGTTCCAATTCCTCATTGATTTCTAACGAGAATAAACACTTACAATAAGGTCTCAGTGAAATATACAGAACATTACAACACTTTCACAACACCCCCACACCAATCCACCCACTCATTTTCCACTCCTACACCCTCTCTCTAGCACAAAAGTTAACAAATGAAACGGGAAAACTAGTCAGCCAATGTATCATACACAGGGGGAAGTCACATCTTAGGCTGGAACTTCCTAATCATTAGCTTAATGAAGTTTGAGGCCTCAGAATCAGTAGAAACAGCATGTAAAGAGACACACAAGAGAAGACTGGCAGTTTGAATGTAACTGCATGTCTAGTCATTCTTCTTCCATTGATAAGACAGTACAAGTATGTGGGGAGCATCATATGTAACACATTGTGTGCAGTAACATGAAGTGGAAACTAAATCAGTTTTAAAATGCCTGTAAATCCATCCTATAAATTCACAAATAAGTGCACAAATAAGCATTTTAGGTTAACAAAATTCTAACCAAAAATAAATAAATAAAATATTTTTTTAAACTGAGGAAGCTCTTATGACACCACATCTGTCTCTGACAGACAAGTCGACCTGTGACCAGGCTCTGCCCCACCTATATCAGCCAGGTCGACCCCTGCTAAAGTCATTTGTGCTTTCTTCCTGTGGGAGACTGGTGCAAGCTCTCTCAGCACACCCTTACTGTGGTGATTTCGCTAAACTGTTCAACCTGTGGGCCGTCATTGGAATCAGTCGCTGAACGCGAGGGCAGTTGGACTGGATATTGTTGAGTGACATCCTTAAAAATTCCAATAGTGTCCGTGTCAAGGAGAGCTATTCTAATCAGCCTATTGTGTTTTAAATTACAGCGGTAGGTGATATCAACACGAGGAAGTCAACTTAAGGCTTTAAGTGTCAAGGTGAGCCTTCGGAAGGTTTAATTACCTTAGACCAACAGGCTAACGTGTAAGGTTTGCATCACTTCTCAGCCATTATGTCTATGGTCATCACCCCCCTCAAAGGGAATGAATCAAAGATCAAGGAGTTTGCATCCGACCCATGTCCAACCTCTTGTGGAGCTACAATCTTGGGCAGGGACCCTCACCCCAGGTGCATTGTGTGTATGGGTCTGAAGCACGCTGAAACGTTGCTTGCGGTCCCACAAACATGCGTTCACTGTGCGTCATTGCTGGTGAAAATCCTGAAAAGGAGGCTGAGACTGGCGGTGGCTAACAAGCAGGATCCATGCCTGTCTGAAGACAATCTGTGGCAACTGACTATCTCACGCGAGCTAGTACGAGCTGGACGGACATGATGGAAGCTGAATCTCCGGATATGCCTCCACTAGTGGGCACTAGGGCTCTAAGACTTGCTCACAGCGGGCAACAAGCTGGCCAGTGACTACACCTGGATGGCGCTGGACCTTGGGGAATGCATTTGTTTCCACCCATGATGGCTAAAAACAGTCTGCACCGCCCCAAGGAGAGGAAGAAGCAGCGTGCGACCTGACACGCAGTTATTCCCTGGCCCTTCTGTCAAGAAGCACTCACACTGTGTTTTTAAATGGGCTTTTATTCCCATTATTTTGTAATTCCAAAGAAAGGGGGTACAGCCCTTTGTCCAGTGTTGGACCTTGTGTGTTGAACAAGCACCTATGAAAGTATTCGTTCAAAATGCTGACACACAAAGTGCTTTGTTGATCAATTCGTCCGAACAATTGGTTTGTGAAAATCGATTTGTCAGATGCATATTTTCACATATACATTTACTCCTCTTACAGAAAAATCCTCAGATTGCATACAGAGCACAACTTGCGAGTTTCAAACTATTACATTCGAGCTAACTTTAGCCCTAAGGGTTTTTACCAAATGTGTGGAAGCAGCCCTGTTCCCATTAAGGAACAAGGGAATGAGAATATTGTCTTACATAGATGATTATCTGATATGCTAGTTGTCAAGAGAGCAAGCAGTGAAAGATGCAGAGATGGTGTTAAATCATCTCAGCAACTTGGGGTTCAAGATAAACATGATAAAGAGCTGTTTGGAGCCCTCTCAACAAACAGAATATCTAAGGGCTCAGCATAGACCGTCTCTCTTATCGACTTACACTGACAGAGGGGAGACTGTCTCGCCCACTTTCAGATGGGGAAAGTGGTTCCATACAGAATGTGCTTACGAATGTTGGGTCTTATGACTTCAGTGATTTCTGTAGTACATTTGGGGCTGCTCAAAATGAGGGATTTTCGGCTCTGGATTGTGCAGTTACATCTGTGCTCTCGTGTCATCAAGAGTTACTAGAAGAACTGACATGTCCTTAAAGGGCTGGGGAGTAGGGCTGTGACGGTGAGGAAATTTCCCCACATGTTAATCAACATGTGACAACACCAGTAATACCGGTAACACTGAGGGGTGGGATTCGTTGGAGTTTTCCCTCTTTTCCTCACTTTCCTTCGCTTTCGAATAGCTTATAAATGCCTGTGTGCAGTTTACAAAATCCTAAATATTGCCAAACAGGCACTTTTGCATTTTATTTCGAAACTAAATCTTAATCTTTAATTGTAGCGTCTGTTCGATAACTGAACTAAATGATTTTTATTACTAGGCTATAAAAAATCTAAATGAAAGTGGCGGACGGTGCTGCGGTGGGCAAGTGACATAACCATGTAACACAGTCAACACTGACTTTCGCAGCAAGTTTACTGGGGAGTGACTCTAATGGGCAGAGCTGTGAACGGTGTGTAGCCTCTGCAGCTGTTTTACAAACATAAAAATCATTTAGAGTTGCTAGCAGTGTGGCTTGCGATTTAAATATTTTCTGAGCTTCATCAAAGGTCAGCATGTTTTAGTGAAACAGACTGGGCTTGGCCCATGAGAGATGGAATTTGAATGCGGCATGTCTGCCTTCATCGGTCATACATACTATACAGAGTGCAAAACCCTCCTCTACTTGCTCACTTTTCAGTGCTCAGTGAGGGACATTTTATGCTTTCTCCAAGATCTTCCAGATAAGGGAAAGGCTTTCTCCACTATAAAGATGTATTTAGCAGCTATTTCAGTTTGTCATGTAGGTTTTGGCGAAAAATAAGCAGGTCAGCACACTTTAATAAGTTGTTTTATGAAAGGGGTATGCCATAAACAGTCGGTGTCTTTATGGGACAGATGGTTCCTTTATGGGATTTATCCATCATCCTAGAAGCCCTTTCTCAACACCCTTTTGAACCTTTAGAAGGAAGTGGGCTTAAGTATCTCTCTCTTAAGACGGTGCTGCTCATAGCTTTAGTAACAGCCAAGCATGTGAGTGACTTCCAAGCTTTGTCTGTTAGCCCGTCTTGTTTGCAGTTCATTCCAGGGCTCATTAAGGTTTCCTTTCATCCTAACCCTGCTTTTGTGCCTAAAGTAGTTGACTCAGCATATCAGTGCCTATCTACTGAATCTTCTCTGGGGGAGCAGAAGTTGAATTTATTATGTCCATAATGGGCTCATGGACTTTCAGGACTCATGACCAGCTGTTTGTGTCTTGGGCTACTCCTCACAAAGAGAAGCTGTTGTCTTGTCAACGGCTGTGTCACTGGATCATAGAGGATATATCTTTAGCTTATGTTTGCAAGGGTCTTTAACCGCCTAAGTGCTTGAGAGCCCACTCCACAAAGGGTATGGCTACATAGTGGGTCTTATTAAGGGGAGTTTCTGTTCAAGATGTTCGTTCAGCAGCAAGTTGGGCTACACCACATACCTTTGTACATACCTATAGACGGGACGTGTCTGTGCCATCCTTAGCACATGCAGTGCTGGGAGCTGGTAGGTCTGTGCCCATTTAATTATTATGGGTGATATCAGTGATATGTGTGAAATCCAGGAGTGGTCTATATCTCCCATAGTGAAACACAGAGCGGAGTTAGATGAACAATGCGTTACGTAACGTAAACCCGGGTTCTTTGATAACAGAGTGAGGTGTTTTACCAGCACTTCCCTCCTTGCACAGTATGGGTGGAAATAATGACTTTGGAGGGGGGGGGACATGGCTGATACAGGTGGGGCGGAGCCTGGTCACAGGTCGACTTGTCTGTCAGAGACAGATGTGGTGTCATAAGGGCTTCTGCAGTTGGTCACACACAAAGTCATTCCCCATATTGAAACAAGTCACTCTGTTTTCAAAGAACCTGGGTTTATGTTAAGTAACCTATCGATTTTAATTGATATGATGAATTTGCAGAATTTATTCTTGACAGGTAATCTAAACTTTAAAAAAAAAAAATTATGTTTGAATTAGGGAAGTGTGAAGCACATTCTTTATTTTTGTAGTCCCGTCACACTAGTGGTGCAGAAACTGAATACTCCAGCTTTAACTTGAACAAAAAGGTATTTTAATACATTTAATATTGTGTGCTGAGAAAAACACTCATCTCCTAATTAGGGATGGATCATGACAACAAGATTAGTCATGCAATGCAATTGACTAGCTTATATAGATATTTTCTTATTGCTTTGTCAAATTTCTAATCGCATGCTGTCAAACAGGAACTTACATTTGGTGTGATACTTATTCTGTGACCAATGTTCCCTCTAATTTTTTTCTTGCTGAGCAAAAAAATTCCCTTTTGGGTGGACATTCGGACACCTGGGCAAAAATATTCTTTATATCAGACCTGTACAGCACACACAAAAAAAAGTGTTAAACTTTTAACTGTATTTATTTTGATTTTGCTATTTATTGATTGATGTGCTATTTATATTTGATTTGACCATTGATGTAACTAAATGAGGCACATTTTAGGTTACCTGAGAATGTTTTTCTCACAGTGCTGTGATACCAAGAAATGAATCTCATGCAGGGGAGTTCAATTCTTTAATATAATATAATATAATATAATATAATATAATATAATATAATATAATATAATATAAATAATATAATATAATATAATATAATATAATATAATATAATATAATATAGCAATAGAGACATGGAGCAGGGATCCCACAACATAAAATAAAAAACATAACATAATATTTTCAAAAAACGTGAACGTGAATTATTTTACAGTTATCTAAAACATCCCCATGTAGTAGAGTTTGCACACTACTAAACCTGTTTGTGACTGTAAATGTCTCAGGAGTTTTGTTATCATTCTGTGCCCATCATCTGCTATTTCCACCACTTAATTAAGCCACTTTCCTTTAAAACATGATGACATTTTATTTCACGTCATTACATTTGCGCTGACTCTCGAGTTAAGCTTTTCGTCTGCAACCATTAAATTATTAAATTTCTACGGCAACCTATTTGGCACACTTCATTATTTCTATGTAACCTGTAAACCACATTCATTGGTTCTAACCGTATAGTGACACCAAGTCTGTACTGGTTTGCCTGAGCATTGCAATTATTTCACACTTAACTAGAATTTAATCAAATGGCTTTCCCAACTCCTCTCCAGTGGCAATTGTAAATTATTGATTGAATGTGCACTCTAGAATCTCAGGGGAAGTAGTAGGTCATCCGGGTACTTTTTGCCTACTGTTTATAATTACTGTTAATTTAGACATTTAGACACATCTGTTGCCTTACTGTTTTCCCACATACTATATTGTATGGCTGTTAGACAGTTTGAACACTAAAGCTCACTGTGTATGGCTGTAGGTGTTTCCGGTCACTGCATTGTCCCAACCATTAGTTGACTTTGAAAAAAAATTTGAAGAGTGTTTAGAAGGACTGAAGCTGTGTTACCTTGCTGGACGATTTGGTTTTGCTGCTATGGTTGTTGTTGGTGGAGAGGCTGGCATCCTCATGCACATGGTCCAGGAGCCACAGAAGGAACTCCAAAGCATCATGTTGAGCATTCCCCTTGAACTGAGAGCCATACTTGGACACAACACTCTAGGGAAGGAGTGGGACATTGTGTCAGATAGATGTTGATCTGGATACAGTTTTAAAACATCTCGCATGAAAACTTCAATCATACAAATATTGTTTTTCTCCTCACATTACCAGATATCGCGGCCGAATCACAGTTCTGATATTCTGCCATAATCTACTTTTGGAACACTCAACCAATAAGAATCAAGCAGTGGCGGACTAGCCATCTGGAGCACCGGGAGTTTTCCCGGTGAGCCACTGTGCACTGTACACTGTACACTATATATATAAAGAATGAATGATAGTAAATGTACATAGCCTATATCCTTCCATCGGCCCAGACGAATGACCCGCATGACCCACTTGAGTCAAACATTCAAATTAATTTAGCGTGCTCTGGCTCAGTGCAGAAGTTCAAAAGCGCTTGTCAGTGTCAAAATGTTTGAAATAAGTAAATCAATCAAATCAAAAAAGGCGGGATTTACTGTTCACAGAAGCTGAGCTGCGCAGCAATTGAATGTGAGCTGAGGTAAGATGTAAGCAGCTAAACATAACAAAACAATTCAGCAATATTTGCCAACAGGTCAAACTACTCTGATTTTAATGCCATTTACATTATTTCCCACAATGTTTAAGATATTCTAAAATGTAATTTATTTCTGTGATCAAAGCTGAATTTTCAGTATACTCCAGTCTTCAGTTGATCATCCTTCAGAAATCATTCTAATATGCTGATTTGCTGCTTAATTATTATCAGTTATTATCTGTGCTTATTATTTTATAATGTTTCATTATGTGTATAATTATTTAAGTTCAGTTTTTTTTTTTTTTTTTCTGGAAACTAAGATACTTTAACTTTTTCAGGATTATTTGATGAATACAAATAAAATAGCTGTTAGCGGTTCCTGTGGCTTAGTGGTAGAGCATTGCGTTAGAAGCACAAAAGGTCATGGGTTCAATTCCCAGGGAACACACATACTGGTAAAAGAAACAAAAAAACAAAAACAAATGTATAGCCTGAATGCACTGTAAGTGTCTGCTAAATGCATAAATGTCAATGTTCTCCAGTCTTCAGTGACACAATACCCCTCAAAAAACACAAAAATACTCATATTCTCTCCCAAAAAAAAATTCCTAATAATAACAAACCTTAAAAAAATTCCTCCTACATGTTTTTTTTTTTTTTTTTTTTTTTTGTAGAAAATGTGATTTAAGATTTAAAAAAATATAAATTGATACATTTATTCAACAAGGTTGCATTAAAGGGGACCTATTATGGCCCTTTTTACAAGATGTAAAACAAGTCTCTGATGTCCCCAGGGTGTGTGTGAAGTTTTATCTTAAAATACCTTACAGATCATTTTTTATAGCTTGTTAAAATTGCCACTTTTAGGGTATGAGCCAAAATGCGCTGTTTTTGTCTTTCACGTTAAATGCAAATGAGCAGGTGCTTGTGGAGAAGAGGGCGGTGCTTCAAGAGCTCAAGCTCTGCAGCTTATATTACTTTTCACTGTATTTTTCATCATCTTAAGAATTATTATACTCTTTTTCCACAATTGGAGCTCAATAAAATGACAGGAGATTTCAAGCTCCTGCAAAAGGACAAATATAAGACCAATAGAAAGGCATCATAAAAATAGTCCACATTCAGCACTACATTCTAAGACTTTCTGACCAAAGCAGAGCATTGCTATATGGACTGATATTTTGGTAGTAGGGATTGAACCACTGATCTACATATGACTGGATCGCTCATCGCATTCTAAACTGCATACAGGCAGTGAAGTCACCGGAAGTGTTCGATCCGCCATCTTACTAATCCCTGCCGGCAGAGAGCACCATTGAGTCACATGCAAACCCGATTTCACCCGATTTGAAGCAAATCATCAAAAGGGATTAGTTTTTATGTTATGTGTATGTAAATTAATGTTTACTTCAGATGTATCTGCAGTGTTTACGGTCTTTTTGGGCAGGATAAGCGATATATTTAAATCGTTTGGGTGGGTGTGTCTGCTGCTGCTCTGAACTGTACAAGGCGAATAAAGGTATGTGTGTATACAAAGTATAAATCTTTCTTTAGATTTCAGAATGAGCACTTTGTCATTTGTTATATATATGTTGAGGTCGTGTCCGTCTGATGTTTATCATGTTCATGATGTTTGCTACTGTAATGAACGTAGCTTTTTAATAAGTAGGGGGAAATTCCTGTTTGCATTGTAAAAAATGTACAGCGATAATTCAGATTTAAAAACGCTGACTTGTTAGGTGGTTTTCTCATTAAAATCATACAATTGTATGACGGTTCGGTATTTACCTCGGTTCGGGGGTCACGGTTTCGATACGATTTCGGTACAATGAAAAAATAAAATAAAAATAAAAATCTACTATGCTCTGTTTCTTATTTATTTTGAACAGACAGTAGTACAAATTAAAAAAAAAAATCCACCTAGATGTGAAAATACTAAATATTATTACATTATGTTAAATATATATATAATCTGCAGTACATATATACATACAAGGAATAAATTCTTGAAATAAATTTAATTTAGTTTACAGATAAACAAGGGGAAAAAAACTGTGACATAACGTAGCCTATATATGCTGAGTTTCAGTTCATTTTTGTGACAGGTTTAATTTGTTCACAGAAAGAAAACTCAAATGGCAGAAAGCGACATCCTATTTGTTTTCTTTATTTTACAAAAGAAAAATGTTTTGTTTTCATTGTGAGTGTACACAAATAAAAGCAGACCTTTATAAAGTGATGCATTATTAATAAGACAATAAGTGTTTAAAGTTGATTTAGGAAACAGTTGAAGTGATCGTGCTGGTGCTCACATACACACACACACAGAACACATCAGTTTCAGCATTGTTAACTGGACAGTGCAGTTGGTAGGCCTACTTTATCAAAATAAAATACAGTAAAATAAATATCAGCGTGCCCGCCTCTGTGTCACCATTGGAACTGAAGTACAAAGCCTATAATTTACATAATAGATAATAGTTTAGCATTCAGATACGTTACATCGCAAATATGGAAATATTATGGAATATTTGGATTTGTGCCGAATGAGAGAGGTATGATATGCAAGCACAAAGCTCAATTTCGCAAACAGTTGAGTGCACAAGCCTTTAAAAATAAACTCCTTTGCCAGTCTGTGAGAGACGCATTCAGAATCAGCACATGGTCACTGTCTAGTGGTAGGTATTGGACTTTAGTAATAATAAACTGTCCCTCTAAGTAAAAGAGCTGTGTAAAAATTCTTCAAAAGTATTTACTATTTGCGATATAGACCAAGAAAGACAAATTCCATGCCAGTCATTCATTAATGTCAATGATAAGCATTTCAAGACAAAAAAAAAAAAATAGAAAGTATTTATATTTCTGTACTATGTTACATTTTTATGTTAGTGGTGTTAAAATTGCTCTTTGCATAATGAGCTGGTGTGTTTATGGTGTGGTGTATTGCGGACCAGGTGTGGTGAGCCGCTTTGTGCCAGAAAGCCCAGGGCCACTTTATAGCCCCAGACCACCCTGGATTCAAGGACCAGAGCTAAAGGCCCATTCACACCAAGGACAATAGCATTGATAACTATAAAGCTGTAAAAGTTGTTCTAACTTTATGAAAATAAGACGCTACCACCACAACTATAACAATAACGACACCACTAGGAATGATAATGAGGGAATCACTTTTTTAGATGTTTCACTTTTTTTTTAAGATCTTTTGATGTAAACAAAAAAAAGAACATCCACATCAAAAAAAAATAAAAATAAAAACAGACAGTCAATCAAAATCCACTCTAGTGGCAGATGACATAACTGCATAATAATAAAAATAACATTATCATGTGTTGATGTTACTGCTAATATAGTTATTTATAGTTATCTTAGGCCCTGTTTGATGCGTTTTCAGTGATCAGATTGTAAGTGGTCAACCAAGATGCAGTACTGTTAAACCCAGATCTTTACATGTGTTTTAAACCACTTGTGTTCGGATTTCATCTAGAACTCTTCCCTCTTAACTCTTTCCGCAGAAGTGTAGAGTGAAGCACATAAAAATGACTGAATGAAGCCATTGCACTGTTTACGAGTGAGCAGGAAAGAAAACAAATGGAAACGATACAATTGTTAACTTTTTTAAAACACGTCCCAGAATGCTCATCTGTTCAATGGGCAGCAAGTAGGCCTTTTGTCGCCATTTAAACACATTCAACCACAAGTGTCTACATTACAAAACCAATCCCAACTGAATGTGTCTTCAGCTACCTCTGAAAATCGTCGAAAGTGGACAAGCTCAAAACTTTTTTTAACAATGTGTTTACACCTGTATTTAGTGTCATCCACTTGTGATCGTAAACACATCTTATACCAGGTGTAAACAGATTCTTACAGTCACAATATATTTATTATAATATATAATAAATTAATGTATTAATATACACAACTTATATTTTTGTTGTAAACAGCTCTTAACTCTTGTATTAATAATATATCTCCAATATTCTGAAAACATACAGGTGAGGTATTATTAATTTGCAGTTTGGTTACAGGTACTGTTAGTGCTAAAAAGCGATATTTTAAGCTCCAAAAGAAAAACCTTTTCACCTTATTATGACTCCATAAATTAACTTGAATAGAAATCTTCCACCTTTAAAAAGTCACAGTTTAAACTTGATTTTGTAGTCAATGAATTGAGGCCTAAAAACTAACATTTACAAAATGTCATGGGTGACTTTTGAACAAGAACAGGTTAAACTTATGAAAAGAAATCTGAGCACATTAACATAACGTCATAATCAGATTATAATACTAGCAGAAATATATGGGTTGCTCAGTAATATAAATTCTGCAATGCTACTCTAATGGAACCTCATTTTGCGGATTTCTTATCTTAAGAAAAACAAAAAATCCTCAAATATTGCATTTTTCACTCCTTAAAGGAAATATTTATTTGTCGTTTCATATGGTTTCAGTATTACATTAACCGGTTCAAAATTATTTACAAAATGAACAACATTTATCACTGTTATGATGCTTGCTCAACTGTATCAAAAGAATAGTGCACCCAAAATGAAAATTCAGTATTCATTTATTCACCTTCATGTCAAGCTTTAAAGATGGTTGCTCTTTTTTGTAGTGCAATTATAATGACTGGGAATTACCATAAAAGTGGTTCATGCAACTTGTGCAAGTAAAAAATATTCTAAGTCTTCCAAAGTCATACAAAACCTCGTGTAAGAAACCAGCTGTAATTAAGAGAAGTACAGTGTTGTCCGATTCATGAACAAGTCATTCTTCCAATATGAATCATTTCAGTGAAGTTATAACTGCTCTGAATGATTCATTTACAAATCTGCCTGTTCTGGTTCTCAAGTTCAACTCAATGACTTAAAGAGAAAAAATGAACATTTTGTCATTATTTACTCACCCTTATGTTGTTCCAGACCTGTATGCATTTATTTCCTTTTCAGAACACAAAAGACAATATTTTGAAGAATGTTGTTAGCCAAACCGTTTTGGTTACCATTGACTACCACTGTATGGACAACACTGAGATATTTCTTAAATTATCCACAGAAGAAGGTCAGTCATACAAGTTGGGAATGACATGAGGGTGAGTAAAAGACAACAGAATTTTCCTTTTTTGGGTGTACTTTTCCTTTAAGGGCATTCACAGTGTTTCATACTTGATGTTATTTCAGTCTCAACAGCTCACCTGCAGCACAGGTACTGTAGGTACCCTTTATCAATTCAAATGATGTCTACATGAGTAAAACAAGTCCAAAGTTCCAGAGATGTCCTTATACTGCAGCTTTATGACATTTACATCTCTGAATGATTGTTTGACCATGACTGCAGGCTAGTAATTCTACTGAGCTGAAATGCTAACAACAACAGGAACATCAGGCTGTATTTTATTTTACATGTATAAACAGCCACTGTAGGTTAACAGGTGTAAGAGATGTACCCTGGGAGATAAGGATATTTAGAAAACTGAGTTCAGTTGAAACTCATCTCTTAACAGATTTAAATTTAACTGACTAAGTTTGACTTTCTTCCTCACAACTAGTTACAAGCAATTGATGGATCAACAATTAACCCTTTCATACTGCAACAGACTGTTTGAACATCAAATAAGTTGCTAAACTTAAAGGGTTAGTTCACCCAAATATTAAAATTATGTCATTAATGACTCACCCTCATGTCGTTCCAAACCCGTAAGACCTCCGTTCATCTTCGGAACACAGTTTAAGATATTTTAGATTTAGTCCGAGAGCTTTCAGTCCCTCCATTGAGAATGTATGTAAAGTATACTGTCCACGTCCAGAAAGGTAACAAAAACATCATCAAAGTAGTCCATGTGACATCAGAGGGTCCGTTAGAATTTTTTGAAGCATCGAAAATACATTTTGGTCCAAAAAATAGCAAAAACTACGACTTTATTCAGCGTTCTCTTCTCTTCCGTGTCTGTTATGAGCGCGTTCACAACACTCCAGTTTAGTGATATCCGGTTCGCGAACGAATCACCTCGATGTAACCGGATCTTCTTGAACCAGTTCACCAAATCGAACTGAATCGTTTGAAACGGTTCGCGTCGAATCACTCGTTGTAACCGGATCTTCTTGAACCAGTTCACCAAATCGAACTGAATCGTTTGAAACGGTTCGCGTCTCCAATAAGCATTAATCCACAAATGACTTAAGCTGTTAACTTTTTTAATGTGGCTGACACTCCCTCTGAGTTCAAATAAACCAATATCCCGGAGTAATCCATTTACTCAAACAGTACACTGACTGAACTGCTGTGAAGAGAGAACTGAAGATGAACACCAAGCCGAGCCAGATAACGAACGAATGATTGACTCATTCTTGAGTCAAGAACCGTTTCTGTCGGACGCGTCCGATTCGAGAACCGAGGAGCTGATGATACTGCGCATGCGTGATTCAGACTGACACACAGCGCGTCTGAACCGAACTGGTTCTTTTGATGATTGATTCTGAACTGATTACTAATGTTATGAGCGCGGGGTAAACCGAAGGCTTGAATCAAGGGCAATCACCAACAAAGTCATTACGTTGAGCGCAAAAGGTGAACCGTTTTCTTCAACCAGTTTATTGAATCGAACTGTCCGAAAGAACCGGTTCGCGGAAAAGAACAGAACTTCCCATCACTACTAGTGATCCGAAAACCTATGCAAACCGGTTCTTGACTCGAGAACGAGTCAATGTTTTGTTCGTTATCTGGCTCGGCATCTTCAGTTCTCTCTTCACAAGCAGTTCAGTCAGTGTACTGTTTGAGTAAATGAATTACTCCGGGATATTGGTTTTATTTTGAACTCAGAGGGAGTGTCAGCCACATTAAAAAAGTTAACAGCTTAAGTCATTTGTGGATTAATGCTTATTGGAGACGCGAACCGTTTCAAACGATTCAGTTCGATTTGGTGAACTGGTTCAAGAAGATCCGGTTACAACCGGATATCACTAAACTGCAGTATTGTGAACGCGCTCATAACAGACACGGAAGAGAAGAGAACGCTGAATAAAGTCGTAGTTTTTGCTATTTTTGGACCAAAATGTATTTTCGATGCTTCAAAAAATTCTAACGGACCCTCTGATGTCACATGGACTACCTTTGATGATGTTTTTATTACCTTTCTGGACGTGGACAGTATACCGTACATACATTCTCAATGGAGGGACTGAAAGCTCTCGGACTAAATCTAAAATATCTTAAACTGTGTTTTCCGAAGATGAACGTAGGTCTTACGGGTTTGGAACGACATGAGGGTGAGTCATTAATGACATAATTTTAATATTTGGGTGAACTATCCCTTTAACAGCTTAGAGACGTTGAAACCCTGTAAATTGTAAGTTTCAAAGGTCAAACAGCAGCTAATATCATTTGTGTGAGAATTAGTTTAGACATAAATTACTGGTCTCCATTCACTTCCTTCCGAGGACAAACCTCTCCCTTCTCTTACACAAGAATGACAAACAAGTCTAGCAGGTTAATATGACCTGTCTTAGTTCCATTGCCAATTCACTAAGCAACATGATGAATGACGGCATTACATAACCTCAGCTTCAGCATTGCTAGCAGAGTTTCTCTCCTATTCTTAAGCTTACCAGACAGGAATGTGCCTTTACTACATTCTTGTTTTCATTTTTGAATCAACTAGCTTTTTCCATTTAGACCAGAGGTGTCAAAGACATAGCCAGTGGGCTGAATAGGGCTCACTGGGGAATCCAATCTGACCTGTAGGATGATTTGAGGGTAAAAATTTAAAGTAAAAAATGGTGAAAAGAAAGCAAAAATATGTCATCCATATTGTTTCTCAGTATGAAATATTCAACGTGTTAAATTTGACTTACAGTACATCAGGACAGATTATTTTAATTATTTTAATAACACCCATCATGCAACTGTCCCAGAGCCAGTCATTTCATTTTTTCCACTTAGTTTTTCCAATTTGTTGCTAACAGCAATATGGTGGACCGATTATATACAAATATGACTCAAGTAAAAAGCTGTACAATTTTTTGAGTGATTAATAGTATTTTTAATACTAAAAAGTAAGGTTAGTTGCAAATTTGGTATGTAGGCCCTATATGTAATATGTAAGTTTCCATTTGATTTAACACAATATTTTTCATAAAGCATAAAGCTTTTTTTTATTTGCAAGAGATCAATGTCTCAATGTTTTCGAAAAAATGTGTACAGAAAAATAATAAGCATGAAGGTCCAGTCCTAAACTGCCAGTGGGGTGAAATCAGATCGTACAAAAACATATGAATGAGATGTACAAATTCATACTAATTAGCCATCCATTCCCCAAAATGCCGAAAAGTTACAAATTGCCATGAGAGGGTGTTGAGATTGACACCCCTGATTTAGAGGCAGACAGGAAGGAAAACTAGAGAGCAGGAAAACAAAGAGACAGATAGAAGTCATCAAGTCTGTCTTGTTTCTCCATATGGAGGACAGTCATTCATTTCTGCTGATCTCCAGACACTGTATTATTCCCTTTCCCCTGACCATCAGCGATGCCCTCATCATTTATCACCTCACCTCAGAGACTAAATATCCACTGTGGCCTCTAGTTTCATGTTTTTACTGTATTCAATACCAGACCCTGTAAACAAGACAAACACTGAATTTGATTAATACTTATACAACTATTAATATTATGTTATATCGTAATGTAATCTGTATCTACCTATATGGAAGTGCTATTTATTATGACAGAGGAACTAAAATTATATTGGTTATAATATATATTCAAATTGAAAAAGGTGTTGTTGAGAAGTTAAGAGGAATGCATGACACATGCATCTTATATACAGTGAAAATCTGGGATAGGCATGATTTTAAAAGAGGTTATTTTTTTTTTGATACGTTAGATAATGTAAGCTAATGAGGTCTATAGACAGCTGAAACTGTCCACAGTGTACAGGGTAGATCTGAATGAATGGGAACACCAGGGGCAAAGTCTGTTAGGAAAGTGGACTAATGTGCAGTGCGCTCGCTCTCTCTCTCTCACTCTCTCTTTGCACAAGCATTGAGTTACAAGACTGTAGATACTGTTCCTTCAAGGCATATGCACACAACTAAATAGCTGTGAGCAATCTATGACTGTTATTAGTGGATGACAGAATTTTTATACTGTTAATCTGACTGGTTTTAAATGCATAATGCTTAAAAGTGTCATTTCACAATAATGCAAACAGATTTTCATGTTGCATACAGACAAAGAAAAAAAGAATAAAAACAAAGTAGCCTACTGTTTTTCTAACATAACTCCTTTTGACAATTAAAAACATTCTGCAATCTTGCAAAACCAGTTGGTCGAATTGTAGACAGGTGATTCACCTGTCCCCGCCTACTCTAAGCCCCTCCCACTTCCACCAAATAGCCTACTGGACTGCAGACTTTTGAATTAGTGATGAGGAAGTCTAGTTATTTCCGTCGCTGTGCTAGATAGCCAGCCAGTGAACTCACATCAGAGTGAATTGGACATGACCGAACGCTTCATAGGTTCAGTACGCCCTGACTCGGGAACAATTCAGTTCAATCAATGAACGGATCGTTAAGACAGATTTTAAGAACCGGATTCATTAAGATCCGAGTCAAAATAGCGATATAGCTCATTTGACTCGAATCGTTTAACATAATCTTTTATCTGATTCTCTAAATCTGCCTGAACCTTTCTGTCAGATCTACCTGTTGATCTTAGCTATAGTTTAAGTCAAATAAAACGATTCCACTCTATACTGAAAAAAATGTTCTTTGTGTTCGTGTTCTGTAAATTGATCAAATCGAAACTCACCTTAAATTCCACCGACAGCTGAGGCGTGTAATCGAGCGTCCAGAGCGCCCTAACTAGCGATGCCAGCTTCTCTGTCACCTCCCCTCTGACCTCCTCATTCTTCATCATCCCGTTGATCCTCCGCTCATTTAATTCACATTTATACTGCTCCAGACCCAAATACTCTGCCAGAAGTTCAGTGTTACTCAAGCACTGCACCACGGCGTTCATGAAACAGGTGTTTCCGTGATTCTTCAGACCCTGAACTCCCGGAGTTTTCTCGCCGTAGCACCAGGACAGTCTTTCTTTGACAGATCCATATGAAGATGAGGGCGCAGCGGTCTTCCTCGCCGAGTTTTCTCTGTAATTCCCAGAGTTGTGGGCGCTCAGAGTGTCTCCAAACCCACCATCATCATCCTCCGCCGCCGCGTCCGGCTGGTCTGCGTCCCCCAAGTGTGCCAAAGTGCCCAAAGTTTTGACAATCCTGCTCATAAAATTTCCAAGCGATTTTAACGATTTCCTTCTGAATAGCTTTCGGGACTTGTGCGTCTTATTCTTGCGCTTGGCTGATTTGGCTTTGATTGTTTGTTTCCTGGTTTCCCTCGGCGTATCCATGTTCAGTCTGTTGTTTCACCCAAACCGACACGAGAAACAAGTGCACTATGGTGTGAAGACACGGCGCTCCCGCCTGTGCGTCTCGAAAATCTACATCACTAAATCATCACGACGACGAAAAACAGAATGTAAAGGCACCGGTGTCGGCGCCGAGGCTCGTGATGACTAACGCGTCCCCGACATTCCCTATCGCTGATCTCAGCTGAGCTAGTTTCGCTTTATCCATGACGCTCTTACACGCACCTGGAATTACACTAGTCTTAACTCCATGCCTCAGACACAACTCTTGTTCTTTACACCACATCTATACGCGTACTTGTGTGTGGATGACCATTACTCCCTCTTTCTCTGGCTTCTGGTTGGAGAATATGTGTCTGAATGGTACAAACACGGCTTTCTGCCCTCCCACAATGAATCTTATTAGCCTGGTTTACTTTGAACATGTATTGGGAGAAATGCAAATGGAAATGAATAGTCCACAAACGGAAGTTTATCTACACGTGTAGCTATTCACCTGCTTCATTGCCACGCTGGTCACCAATATTTTCCCTCTAAACACAAACAGACATTGCATATTTTATGTATCTAATTAATGTCCTCATTCAGATAAAGCCTTCTTTAAAAGATGTTATATGGCACAAGCTATTGGAATATTCCTGTAAACATACAGTATAACCACATAATCTGAATAAACTCGCTCTTTCGAACGATTATATCACACAGGAATGTGATAATATACAATATTTAGTTTATGTCACTTATACAAATGAGTCTGTCTAAACCGGAATATTTACATTAATTTCAGAATATTTCTTCTATGTTCAGAATATGTGTAAATGCAGATGATGTTAAATATTCTGAGGATCATTCATATATATATATATATATATATATATATATATATATATATATATATATATATATATATATATAGATATATATATATATATATATATCCTTGTACTTCCAAATTATTGGCTCAGTGCCACTTATTCGACTTGAAGATAACTTCAAATGATTTAAAGACATGCCATAAAAATATGCTAAAACAAATAAAAATCCAAATGTTTCTTATTTTAATTCATCTTTTCAGCAACTTTTTATGTTTTTATTTTTTAGGGTTTCCTTGAGGAGCTAGTGAAAGCGTAGATTGTATGATAAATATTCTGAGGTTCATAAACAATTATGCCACCACTGTGGTGTGTCTTTTTGCAAAGCATTAGGGGCCCCCTATTGCCTTGTGTGCTTTCTTTTAAAAGTTGGTCCATGATTCATATTCATGTCTAGAATCATATTTATGTATTTTCAACTGTAGACCCATTGCACCTATTAAGCAAGGAAGAATGAGACCAGATAAACAATAAAAAGTAAACTCAGCACAAAATTTTACAGACTTTGTTTAGCCTGTATAATACCAACATTTATTTATTGACACTCTCTTCCATGTTCCTTCTCTTATCAGACACCCTGTGCAGGTTTATCCTCTGATAGGTATCTTTTTTAGCACACACCTTACCTTCAAGACAGGTAAATACAGTTTGTATGACTACTGAGATCAATTTGGAATGGATAGCCCACTGACTTTGTTACTGTATGTCTTTAAATCAACAACAACAAGGTCATTGAATTGTCTGATCTTTGTCATCTTTGGTGTAGGCCATACCAAATAAAATAAGCAGAGCAACCACTTTTCTGAAAATATATGTGGCCGAATATCCTTACTGTTAGGGGTTAAGATATTCATTATTGAGTCTGTTCCTCTGAGGTGAGAGGAAATTTGGGACAGGCACATTCAGATGCAGGGTTCACACACCGTGCTGTATTTCTCCAAACCTCCCCCGCCAGCTCTCTGGAGTTTCTCAGGTGATATACAGTATTAGCTGACAGCGCAGTTCACAAAAAGTCCTCAGAAACTGGGGCTCCAGGCTGCTTTATTTCAATGAAATGACCGGAATTGGACTGTTTAATAGTACCTTTAAATCTCGCAAGAATTCATAACCTAATTCTCAATACAATTATTTGCAAGAAAAAGAATTGGAAGGTAACCATTTGTCTTTTCTGGGTTATATATATATATATATATATATATATATATATATATATATATATATATATATATATATATATATATATATATATACCATCAGAATAGTGTCAGAGCTTCAGTAATTTGTCATCTCTACCTGAAAGAGAGATTTGATGTTTAGCATTATAAGCAGGGGCGTCTCTGGGGGGTAGGTGATGGGGTGGCGGGGGTTGTTGGTGTCGCTGGGAGTGCATAGGGCCCAGAGTTCCGGGGGGCCCACGATCGCCTACTGGCCAAGGGGAGCTCCGGGACATTCCATTCTACTAGTGGGCCAATCGCCGAAATTAGGGAGACCTCCCCTATATTAGGCGCTGTTTTTGACGAGCGTGCGTCGCACTTCTGCCACGATTTATAAGTATAATAAACAGCACAAGTCGCTTGATCCATTCAGATGTGACACAGAATTGTTATACAGTCATGTGATATGAGAACATTAAAGGTTCTGTAGTGATGCCGGCTGAAAATAGCCACGACAATATTGGAAAACGCCAATAGGCTTGTCAATTCAGCACCATGGTGATTTATGGTGTATTTATGGGGCACAAATGTATTTATTATAAATGTTACTGTTATTACATATTGGAGAATATTTTAATTTTATAGAATGTGTTTTGAAATTTCTTCATGTTTATCTATTTATTTATTTATTTTTACTACAAATTTTATAGTTTATTATTCCTTATATTTATTTTAAAAACCATATAACCATGGTAATGAGGACCATGGTTTTACTTCTTGTGACGACCATCCTACTAATACTTGTCAGCTCAACTCTGGATTCTAAGCAAGAACATCTTTCTTTTTAGACGTTTAGTTCTAATGAATTTCAATTGAGGTAAAATGTTAATTCAATAAGGGCCTGATTAAAGATAAATATCAGCGTCTTACATAAATTAGGTGCTTATTATTTACAAATAATACATTTCTAAAAGGGAGATTCACCCAAAAATGAAAATTGTCATAATTTGCTCAAGCATCATGCCATTCCAAACCTGTATGGATTTCTTTCTTCTGTGGAACATTATTTGAGAAATTGAAGGAATTTTTGTCCAGAAATCAAGGGTAACCAAAAATGGTTTGATAACATGCTAAAAAAAAATCTTTAAAAGGTATTTGGAACGACATGAGGGTGAGGAAATGGTGACAAAATTTATTAGCAGTAAGTTTCCAGCAGTCTAGCTCAAAATCAACGCTTTACTGTCAAGTGCTTTTATATGTGACAAAAATGCATTATTAAGTTTGTTGCATTTGTCTTGAATTCAGTAATATCTATCAGTATTTGTTTCTGTCCTGTAATTTATTTACTTCAATTTAAGGGCCTATGACCCATCAAAACATTCAAGGGGGAATTTGTGGGCCGGATGGGCTCGATTTGTCCAGGGACAAATTTTAACCCCAGTCCAGGTGTTAAAAACAGTACAGAGTAAAAAAAAAAAAACTTTACTACCCACCCGAACATGATTCTGAGGGGACCTCATAGCAAATTCAGTGCACAGGGCCCAGAAATCCTAGCGATGGCCCTGATTATAAGTGCAGAAAGCGACATGAATATGCACTAAAATCAGAAATGTTAGCTTAGCACCTCATCAACTCAAACTGTGAAACTCATTTAAAAATAACTGCTGGGATCAGTTTGAATTCTGCAAGCGTTTATTTAGACCTGGTGAGCAGACATTTATCCAACTGTTTCGCGAATGATACTTTTCAGCACTGTTATAAATACTTCTGTTTATACTGTTTATTGTGCCACCTGTTGTTTCTGTTACATCTGCCATATGACAGAAGAATGACTTCACTGTATGTGAAAAGATGCTAAAGGTACCTACCAGTCACAAAATATTTTCCGTCTTCAGAAATGTGCATGCCATTTATAGTTCCAGACAAGGAGCCCTCGAGTTCTCTGACTGCAGAACCATCTAAAACCTCCCAGTAGCCAATCTGTTCCATGGTAAAGACTGCATTTCAAAAGTCCTATTCTTGTCCAGATCTTAGTTTTAATGGTGGTATAATAAATAAATAAATAATCATGTTAATTATATAAAATAAAAATCCAAGATCCAACAATTCAAATAATGAAGAAAAAACAATGTAAATTCTCAGCATGCACTCAGGTCATAACATCAAAGAACTGATGTAATCGCAACAGAAATATCAAGATGTAATTTGTTATAGTGCAACATAAGAAAAAACAAATGGCTCCAAGCCTTCGATTGTTTTTGGTCTTGGGTTGTTGCATCTGAACCTGTATACAACAGATATTACATAAATCTAATTCCTGGTGACCACTGAATGCATTTCAGCAGTAATGGAGATGTTCACTGTTGTGACATGGCTTTCCCTTTTTTTGATAATTTGATTATTCATTAAAAAAAAGAAACAAAGAAGTTCTTTTTATTCATTAAAATATACTGGCAGAATGTATCGAACCTCATACAGTACTTATGATACTGTGCTGAAAACAAATGAAAAAAAAATAAGAGAGAGAGAAAAAATATGATTTATGACAGAGCAATTCTATCAAGTTTTAAAAGGTTTGAGCACTGTTAGAACTGCAGACAGAGCAGGTCTGGAACGCCTCATTGAGATGGCTTTTTCCCAGCAGGCTTTGCGCCAGCACTGGGTATCCTGCATGACCCCAGCATTGTGTCCTTCCTTTCAAGTACTGTACCTACTGTGCTGGATTTGGCTGCTTTTCCTGGACAACAATGGACTCACATTTGTGTTTATTTGGCTACAGTCTGGAGTATTATTAATTACTGCTATTAGATGGTACATTTAAACCAAACAGGGTTGTTCTTTGTCCAACTGCAGCAATTCTTTAATCAAAATGTTGCACACTTTCCTTTAATACAATTGTTGATAATAAATTGTGCTACTTGCCAAAAATATAAGGTCTTGAAATAAAACAGAACAGCTCCATGCTCTAAAATCTTTACTCTTTTTTTTTCTAGATAGTAAAGGTGTCATTCTTTCCTCTGCTTCAGTGTTTACACAGCCGCAAACACGTATGCTAATAAACCGTGGTCTTTAAATGGGCACTGATGCTGTGCCCTAAGAATAGCAGATGGACTATTTGGCACAGAGTAGAATGAGCAGATCCTACTACATCCACAGGAGACTGGGTGAGCTTTCTGTCAGCTTGTTGTTGTGCACACAGTATCTATTGGTGGGTTTTTTTTTTTTCTGTCAACTCTCTCACCTATCTGTCACTCTTTCCTTCTAGCCACATTTCTCTCAAACACATGTCAGTACATCAGTCTAGATCAGTCTAGTCTTGTACCTTTCTGTCAGTGCCACTGGTGATGATCTGGAATTCCTCAGGGTGGTAACATACAACACCATTTGATTCCATACAAACCTCCTGGATGGGAAATGAGACAGATGAGGACACAGACAGATATGGTTAAAGGTTACAACAAACAGAATGTTTTGTTTTTTTCACAAAGCAAATCTGCACTTTGAATATTTGGTTCAAGTGAGGGTGGTTGATTTAAATTTTTAACACATGACAAGCTTGTGCACAGAGGAATAACTTGTGGGTAAGACTTTTTGCTCAGTATATCTACATTAAATATCTATGATTTGATGCTTTTCAAACTTACACCAGGTCCAAGATGATGCAAGCTATATCAGAAAAAAATAATAAAAAATTCTACTTTTTACACGGCTCTTTAAAATTTGATTCTGACTGGCCAGCTGTGCCAGGACAAATATGGTTGTATAATGAAAGCTAAACTGTGTATCTGACCGTTATCAAAGGCAACTAATTTCTTACGTTCAGTACGCTACAGTTCAAATGTTTCAGAAAGACTTTTTTAAAAATGTTTTAAAAGAAGTATTTTATGCTCACCAAAGCTGCATTTGAATGCAAATACAGTAAAAACAGTAATACTGTGACATTTTATAACAATTTAAAATAACTGTTTTCTATAATATTTAATATAATTTGAATATATTTTAAAAAATAATTTATTCCTGTGATGGCAAATCAGAATTTTCCAGAATTCTCCCTCAGAAATCATTCTAATCTGCTGAAACATTTCTTAGTATTTAATAACATTTATTTGAATTGGAAACCTTTTGTATCATTATGAATGTCTTTAATGTAACTTTTTAAATCAATTTAAATAATCCTGGCTCAATAAAAGTATTGAAAAGTACTGTACACAAAAAATTACTGACCACAAACTTTTGAACAATAATGTATTTGTGCAAGTTTTATTTTTTATCACGCTGCATGCTTCTTTTTCTCAAAAACGCGTATCTTCCCCTCATTCCAAGCTGACAAAAAAAAAGTTATCAAATAAAGTAAGCTTGGTCAGCTGCAAATGAATTGTTTGGGACTCTAAATGTGTTAAACGATGAATCAATTAACATATTTGTGCATAATTTAAAAATAAATAATTATTTTTAAATTTTTCATTTGTATAATTAATTACCGAATTCACCCTGTGAAATAAATATTGGAGTTTTGTTACTTGGTAGACTATGTCTATTATCTATGTAAATATACATTTAAAATAATTTTGTTAAAAAAAAAATCATATATATATATATATATATATATATATATATATATATGTGTGTGTGTGTGTGTGTGTGTGTGTGTGTGTATCCATATATAGCTGTCCTGCATAAAGCCCAGAGTGTTGCATGTTATGTTGGGTACCGTCATACGCTGAAGCTCCTTGGAGGACTCAGCATGCCACACTCATATATCATTCTGTGAACAGGTGGCAAAGAGCTCTGACGTCCCACTGTTGCGAGTAAAAGAGAGATGAAGGAAGAGGATTTGATGAAGGGTTTTACTAAGGACTCCGATATAAAGCTTATGTCTCCCTCAAGTGGCAGAAGGAAGGTGCTCACAAAGCACTGAAGTTGTATCACTTAGAAAGTGAAGGCCACATTTTTTGCAGCACTGTTATGATTTGTAGCAATGAGTTCTGGTTTGAAGTCAGTGTAGCCTAAAATGTAGATCTGTGCTGCTTCTGTCCCGATGTAGAACTGCTGCCCGTCCCCATGCAGGGTCACTGATGTCACCCCGCCCTCCAAATGAACACTCCTGTTACAAATGATTAGTTAGCCATTATTAGTTACTGAATGAGAGGAAGGAAGAGAGAAAGAATAAACAACAAAGGAGGAAAACAAAAAGCAAAAAAAAAAAAAAAAGAGGAAATAAGGGACCACAGCTGTTGAACAGCCTTGTTTTTAGGTTCACTTTCAGAATATCCCCACTAGTAGTTCCACAGTAGAAATGATCATTATCATCATTTGGGACCTGCAAGGTAGGAAAAACATTTACATTTATTAATGTTCTATATACCAGCTTTAGACATACAATTCGTTTTTATTATTATTATTATTTTCAAACATTGATTTTGCCATTAATTGTTTTTACTGCTATAATTGTATGCACAAAAAGGCCTCCAACAGATGGTATGGTCTACTGTACATGTTTCAGCTTTGCAATCACAGTTTTTAATTTGTTTTTATTGTATTTATTGTATTGTAATGCAACCTTGGGAAGCATAAGAGATTTCATATTAATGTGAGATTAAGTGTGAATCATTATACTATGAAAGTTTTGTTTTAGATCAAAAAGGAAATGTTTCTTGTATGAACGATTACCATAAAATTGGACTTACTTCCCAGCAGAGACATAGATTTACATACATTTGAAAATTCTGTAAGTGTCAAATGATTATCCCAGGGATAGACGAAGATGTGGAAAAGTTCATTCCGAATGGAGAGGAATCTCTTACGAAATTAATCAGGGTTTTACTACACATAAAACCAAAATGGTTACTATAGACAGACCTTGATGATTAAAAGGTCATTGTTTGTTTTTCCCGTCAGTAACAAAAGCTCATTTTTTTACTTGATACTTAATTTGTATATGTTCATAAAGAGGTTAAATGAAAACATGTAAAATTGGCCTTTTAAGAAAAACAATTCCAAACTTTTATTTATCTTTAGATGAAAAGTTTCTTATTTATAAACCATAATTGCTTGTGTGTAATGTGTTAAGGACATAATATAAAAATATATATCTTAAATATAAAATACGTAAATAGCTGTAAACTGCTTTGGAGTAAGAGATTGTAAAGAGTGGCAAGGGTGGACAACTCTGGCCCCCGAGGACTGCTCTAGAGTTTAGCTTCATCCCTGATCAAACACACCTGCTTGAAATTTTAGTAAACTTGAAAACTTTGATTAGATTTTCCAGTGTGTTTGATTTTGGTTGGAGCAAAAATCTTCAGAACAGTGGACCTTGAGGGGCAGTTAACCACCCCTGCTTTGCTGTGTCAGATATGTCACTTTGACTACAGCTGATTGGGTCAGTTTTGATTTACCCAGAATTAAACCTGCTCAAAAGCAATTAACAGTCTAAGATACCATGGCAATAAGCATAGCTAAAACCCAGTCTATCTTCTTGAGCCCGAAAAAACAGTGTTTGCTTAAACTTACCTGGGTAGCCATTAACTTACTTCATGCAAAAAAAAATTATTTTACTTACCTTTCATCTAAATATTTACACATTGATTTACATTTTCACTTTATTTACCACCACCATTAATTTCACTTGCATCTCTCTGGTTTAAAAGTTCTCTATTTTAATGTTCAATATTCAATAAACTGCTGCTTGAATACTGCCTTTACAAACTTTATTTATTCCAGAAATACAGTAAACAACAGTAGTACAAACATTAAAATAATCTAACAAGTCATATATATATATATATATATATATATATATATATATATATATAATATAATGATACAACACATAAAAAAAAATAATAATATATAGTAATAATAATAATAATAATGTGGAAATTTGAATCTTAAATCTACAGGGTTTTCTTATGTTCATATTGCAGTAGCACAACAATGTACATGTAGTCCTACACTGCAGACAAAAAACTGCTTTAATGTCCTTAGCTCTGTCTCAAGGCTTGATGACATTTGTTAGTGTGACCGTGTGGACAGTGAACACATTTCCTCCACAGTCTTCACTGTGAAAGCAGCGGTGGAACAAACAAAGAATGCTGGATTCCCCACACCTCTAGAGACTGGATCTTGAAACATCCCCTGCAGAGAGGTGGACTCTCAAACGTATCACAGTGTTCAGAACAGCCAGCTGACAGGTCAGCCTGCAGGTGCAGAGCATGGCCACCATCACCACCTGCAGGAAAGAGACCACACATAAAGAGCTGTAAGTAAAGGAGTGTAGCCTATACACAACATTTATTCTAAATTTAGGAAGAGGCAGTTTTTCCCAGTAATGTTGACACATAGGCAGCGTTCCAGCACGTTTGTAGGTGAAATGTGCATTCAGGGCATCCAACTATTACTCTGAGAGGTAGCCATGTTGTTTATAATAACAATAGGGGATAACTGAGCCTGAATTACGTGCTGAAACCTTTCTTGTCTTTTGAGATAGATAAAAAAAAAAAAAACACAGCTCACCAATAAAAAGTGTCTCATCGTCTCCTGCCATGAATTTGATGTTTGAAACTGTGCAGAATGATTCAAACTTGTATCTTTGATTCTGAGAGAGTCCAGTGGGTCTGTCCAAATGAGTGCTTATCAGAGAACTAGTCGAGAGAGTTTGTTTCTGATGAGAGGAATCACATTTGTCCGACATCCCAGAGATCTGCATCACTGTACGCTGATACCTTTCCATTCCTGGTCGTAGCTGAAAAGTTGATTCGATGAAATTATTAATTTATTTGTTATTTACCTCAAATCATATATCATACAATGCAACATGCAATATAAAGCTCAACAAATCAGTTGAATCAGATGGCAAAATGTAGAACTTACTCACAGTGAAAACAAACACTCTCCTGTGCCAAAGAACTTAAATGCCTTTTCATCACAATTCTTCTGAGCCCAATCAGAGGACAAGAAAGCCCCACAAATCTGTGTTGCCATGAGGCCAAGCATAAGCAAATCAAAATGTAACAAAATACTGCAATTTCAGTATTTTCTGTTAGATTTTGTATAAAAAATAAGGCATAGATACCTCCTCATCTGCAGTTTTCAACAGTAAAACAGTTGGATCGTGCCCCTCAACTCTGGAATAAAACCTAGCAGGAAAAAAAAAATAAAAATTACACACACACACACACACACACACACACACACACACACACACACACACACACACACACACACACACACACATATATATATATATATATATAATTTATTTTTGATATTTCTGAATGTGAAGCACAATATTTTAAACGTATACTGTTTAAAGGTTTTGGTTCAGTAAGATTTTTTTTAATTGTACATTTATTCATCAAGGGTGCATGTCAAAAGTGACAGTAAAGACGTTTCCATTGCTATAAAAATCTATTTCTAATAAATGCTGTTATTTTTTACTTTACTTTAATCAAATAAAACAAAAAAAAAAAAAAGTCAATCATGTTACACAAAAAAATATCTAAAAAAAAATTTTTACCACAGTTTTCAACTGTGATTATAATCAGAAATGTTTCTTGAGCACCAAATCAGCATATAAGAATGATTTCTGAAGGATCATGTGACACTGAAGACTGGAGTAATGATACTGAAAATTATTTATGAGTATATTTACTATTATCTATATGTATGTTTAAATATAGTTTAACCATTTAAACAAAACAACAGTTTTAGCTTATTAACTTATATTTTTAAATTATGAGGTTACTGTATATTGATAGTATTATTCATGTAAGAGTGCCTCTGTAGAATTGTAATAACTTACGAGGAGAGACTTCTGCCATGAACATGTGTAGCGAATAGCTGCACAGGACTGAATAAAGCAAATCGCTCTGGAATCCAAGCCCAGACCACCCTCATCTCTGTTTCAGTCACTACAGAGGAGCTGAAGGCCTGAAAATCCATAGCTTGGAATGAGCTTAGGGGGAAAAATGATATTTGTTGCAGTTTTACAATAAAAAAAAAAAATACATAAAAAAAAATAATAAAAAAATTTTTTAAAAAAACAAATAATAAATACAGAGAACACAAAAAAATGACTTCACAAACTCCTCACCTCTTATTGAGGATGTCCTTATGAATTAGTGCCTCCTTGTTGGCATTGAAGAGATAAGTCAGCTCTTTGCGTGTGGGCATCTGTAAACTAAAAGCCCTCTGAAGTAGAGAGTCAATAGTAATGTGCTGTCCCACATTCTGCACATAATTCTTCATGTCCTGTCTGAAGTCATCGACATGGGCAACTCGTGAAGACACGGAGATCTTGTAAAGACTGAGTAGAGCAAGAGCTACACGGTATAAAACTTTGTAGCCCTCCATTAGATAGACATCCAGCACTCTGATAGCGTATGTGAAAGGTAGATCTGTGAAGATCCACATGATCCAGTCAGAGTAGAACTCAAACAGGTTCTGGTGAGAGCTGGCTATTAGCTTCCGGATTCCCCTGCAGTATTTATTGGCAAGGTCACCAAAAGTCATGCATGAGGCATGTGAAGTGAGGAAAGTCTGGTCAATGTAATGCTTTTTAGGGTCTGTGTAAGTCACAAGGGAACAAATACTGTGGAAACACTGGGCTTCATCCTTACTGAAGTGCAAGAGAAGAGACACCAGAGCCGGCAGAATGGGACAGAAGCTGACATCAGGAAAATGGAGGTTTATACAAATGAGAATTCTTTTCACTGAATTCAGACCTGCTTTATTAAGGCAGTATCTGGGAATTTCCCCATTCTCCATAAACTTTGGGAAAGGGTGTGTGCTTGTTTGAAATTCCCCAAAAATCTTCCCAACTAAGGCATGGTAAGTGTCCACGTCAGCGACGGTGGATGTGCTCTCGATGCTCTGGATGATGTGCTGGTAAGCCTTGGCTCTGAGAGTATGAGGCATGGACCAGAATCCTGTACGGCCCATTGCTTTGAGCTCATAATGATCACTTGAGAGGATCTTCCTATAACAGATGGCTGCTTCTGGATCAATCTTTTCCCAGTCTACATACTGACCATATTTCATCCCAGAAGAAGAGCTTATCTCCCAGTTATCCACCTCAGAAACGGTCATCATGGATACACCCTTTAAACTTTCTTTATTTCCTGTTAAAATGTTGAAAAAATAAATGACTGCAGCATGACTTGAACGATAATAATATTATAACTTATGTTTCAAACCATAGAGGAAGTTTAACCCTGAATTATAAATATATTAGTCAAAATAAATTGTTAATCTAATTTATTTATTTATATATTTATTTTGTCATCTAAAGCTACAGAATCCCTCATACACTCTTAAAAAATAACATTTTTTTTTTTCTTTATTGGCATCTATAGTTCCTTGAAGAAACTTTCTATTGCACTAAAGATTCTTTATAGTGGAAAAGGTTCTTTAGATTATAAGGTTCTTTAGATTATAAGGTTCTTCACATCAAGAAAAAAATAAATAATAATAATTAGCTTTAGGGAATCAGCTTATCAGCTCATATAAGAGATTTGGTTGGCCATTGTCAGCTGATATTGGATATTTCAGTATACATTTCTACTCATTTCTGCTATTTTTTATATTATACTAAACACAACTTATAAAAGTAATAATAAAAGTAATTATTAAAGTGAAGTGACGTGTTTCCAACGTGTGGTGAAACAATCTCATTCACTCACCTGTAAGATCCTCGCTGGCTCGTTCGCTTGAGTTTCCTTTAGGTCTTTTGATCGGAGGCTTTGCAGTGATTTTAGTGTTTCTTTTGCCATCCTCACTGAGTAGTGATCTTGCTCTTGGTCTGATATGATTGCATCTGCTAAAATCATCCTTTCCTGCATCATCAGAGTCACAAACATAGAATGATCTTGAACGAGGTCTTATGTGGCTTCTGTCCTGGTCAGTGTTTCCTGTTGAGTGTTTTGTTTCCTCAGAGCTGTAAAGAGATCGGGAACGGAGTCTGCCGCAGTTTGTCTGGTCTGCATACTGTGAATTATTGCCATCCTCCACATTCCAGACATTCTCATTAGTAGAGCCAAAATGGGCACATGCAATATTTGAAGTAACCTGGAGCATTGCCCCAGCTGCTCATTTCAGAGAGACTTTCAAATTAAGTTCACAGTAGGTTTGTTGTTCTCTTTGTGATGCCCTGAGACACCTGGGTTTTGTTCAGATGATGTAACTGTCAGGTGACCTGCCCAGGTGGCTGTAGTACAACTGCATACACAGTGGAAAATTTCAGATGGTTTCTGTTATTTTTTTGCAATCACCTGTGACTATAAGCACTTGAGTATGAACACTTGTAATAAAACCAATGATATAACAGCATGACAATGTTATAAAAGCAGTCAACTTCAACATTTCTTGTGTTGCATTTATTCTTATTATGAAGCCAAAAGCATAACATCATTGTCACAAGATCAAAATTAGCATGGATGTATGACTAAAATATATGGTAATAAAAAACATATATTAGAACATCTTTGTCAATTAAGAATCACACGGTTCTCAAAGCTGTTATAACTCCTCTATATGAACTTAATTTAACATAAATCCCTCTGAGGTTAGAAACAGAAAATCTGTCTTCTTGAAGTGTCACAGAATGTTTATACCAGACACATTTTTTTTTTTCCAGGAAATTCTAAAAGTCAGTTCTGTTTTCAACACACTGTTATTTACTCAGACACATATATGTTTGGATGTGAAACAAAATGGTCAGGCTCAAAATGGGGCATGATAGCATTAAATAAGATGCTAAACCTGCTTGTTTTGTTAGAATGTTAAATTTTAACACTGGTTAAGGTTTATCTTATAAACATGTTATGTTATAAATATATTAGTATGCTTTCATGAAAATTGCCCCACTGTGTATTATGCTTATTCATCTTCAATCTCACAGTGCATATTTGTCCAAATACAAACATCGATAAAAGAATACAATGCTTAAACAGAGTTATGAAAATTACAAGAATTTATTCATTTATTTATTTATTTATTTTTCCCAAAAAATCCAACACACTGGATAAATCCACACTTGGAAGGGAAGGAAGACACGTACATAACTGGTAGACCCGACAAAAGAGGAACGCACAGACTGGAACTAAATACATGACTTAACAAGGCAATTGGGAGTAACACAGGTGAACAGAAGACTAATTAAGAGACAACAGGGACAGGAACAGGAATGACCAAATAAGGGCACATGAGGGAGAAACACAACAAAGACAGTCCAATCCTGACAAAAAGTCGGGCATACAGGATGTTAGCACTAAGCACAAAAGATCACTCAACCGAGTTAGTCAACTAATATTACAATAAAGAACATTTCTGAAACATTATAGTTTTAGCCCCTGATGTAATTTCAAAATAAAAGTGCATTTCAAATCCAAAAAGTGCATCTCAAACCAAGAAGCATTTATTTAAAAAAATAAAGCTCAAATACCTTTATATAACATTGTATTACAGTATATAATAAAACATTTCACAGGAAGAAATTATACGGACAGATATTAAAATATGAAACAATGTACATTGTTTAAACTTCAAAAATAATTAATGCTTTAATAATGAAATGCAACAATTCAAACATTATAATTAAAAACATTTGTCAATATTTTTAATGTAGACAATGTAAAGACAACAAACATTATCGGTCATATTATCATATAGGCACTCAGAAGACCATCCTTTACACTAACGTCAACTAAGGCCAATTCTATTCAGTGCCATTAAGCTTTACAGACAGGTGTTTCCCAGTGTTTCTTTTTGTTGAATGAGATTTTCATGCAAGAAACTTTATGATGTTCTTAATAATTTTAGGAGGATAATGTACTTTGAAATTATGCTAAAATTGAATGTTTTTGCATGGTAAAAACATTAAATGAGATCAGTAAATAAGCATTCCCATGCAGTTCTTGACATCAAAAGCAGAACAACATCCTCAATTAACAAAAGTGGTCCTCGATTCAGATGTTATTTAGTTTTACTCTCAGGCCTTTTACTCTTTTGTTTTGCCAACTATTATATTTTGACAGACGTTGGCAAAAGAATCGATCTTGTCTTGACTGCTCCTCGCAGCTAGAAAGTATGGCTGTAAACTTCGACTCAGAGTCAGATCAACATCACTTGTAAAGATGACAAAAATGAAACATAAAAAGCAGATTAAACTTTCAACCTGTCTCTTAAACATTTGCATGTAATTAAAAGAAGATTGCAACACTATGCTTTGACTTCCAACTGTTTGCAAAGCCTATGTTAAACACATTTTGTGCCATTTATGAGAAGTATGCCCTTATGTAGCAAACAGTGACTGACATGCCATGAACAGATCTGAACTTGCCATGGGAGGAATAAAACGAAAAAGACAAGGATGAAGAGATTCCTTTAGTACACTTCCAATTAAATATCCACTCTTAACAATCTTTATTTGTAAGAAAGAGAAAATCTGTGTGCGAAATCAGTATCAATATTAAGAACATAGCATCTCTATACTGCAATTAGTTGTTCTCCAAGTAGACTTAATGCAGACTGTGGAGTAGTGTTTGTAAATAGGTTTTTATCCACACTTTTTTTTATTATTATTATTATTCTTGGATAGTGTACAATGGCTTTACAATAATCAACCTTCATTAACATCATTTATTGACTTCCCGTTACCTCTAATAAACTGTGAAGATCTGTTTAGGTTGCATGTACAGTAATGTGTACAGTAATTTATAGACATTTTTATGATGACATATTTTATGATTTTTGGGAAATGCCCCGCCTCTTCACCAGTAAGAGAATGTTTAAACATCAAAGAGGATAATCTTTACAAAAGCCATCTAATATTATTAATATAAATTGTTTGAATTGATTAGAAGTCTAACATAACCACTAGCCTATTGGGAAAATAAACATTTTAATATCTCATGTAAATGCAATTATCATTAAAAATCATCTAAGAATCATCCAACAACTGATCTGCTGAATCAACAACTCCTTCTACAGGTTTCATCGTTAGATGCCAAGGCGTCTTTACGAATGTGTTATTTCAAACTCTCAACCAAACCGTTCAAAAACGCTTGTTTATAGCGGAATGAACCTCGAACACCGAACGAACGAAAAGTGATTTTATGAAAGAGCGATTTGTCTTTATGTTAAGAACGGAATATTTAAGGAGTAAATCACCAGTGTTGTTTGGTGTAGTTTTGCTATTGTTTTGTTTGGAACTAATTTCGTTAAAGCAGCAAAAATGAACAGTTCAGTAAACTTTAACAGTGCAGTAAAGTTGGCGACAACATATTCACAGATTCGAAATTCCTAGATCAATATCTTGTGAGCTAAAAAATATTATTACTACACAAAAAATACCTCTTTTCAACTGTAATTACGAAGACTACAACCTAATTTATTACAGTGAAGTTACTGAATATGATACTGAATATAGAATATTTTTAATTATTAAAAAAAACATAAAACATTATGCAGAAGCAAAAAAATTTAAAGCAGTGTTGTAACCTAGGACAGCATGCATGTGTGAATTGAATTTGATGGCATTACAATGCATAGTTAAGTTATTTATTTTTTTCCCCTAATAACAGTGAAATTTGACTATTTTTCATGATAAAAAAAAATCATAAAAATTATACAATAAGATTTTTTTTCCCAATCTAAGTGTTGTAGTAGCCTAGCCTATATAGCCAGCAGGAGAGCAGTGATGTGTGAACTGAATTTGTTGACAGTACAGTGCGTACAGTGAAGTTATTGAATATTTTAAATTACAAAATCATAAACATTATGCAAAAAGACAATTTTCCAAAATTTCTAAATGTGACAGTGAAGTTACTGACTATTTTTTTTTCTAATAACAATGAAGTCATTAAATATTCTTCATAGGCCTATATATATATATCTATATATATATATATATATATATATATATATATATATATATATATATATATATATATATATATATATATATATATATATATATATATAACATTATCACACAATCGTTAATAAATAAATAAATAAATAAATAAATAAATAAATACATAAATAAATAAATAAGTTCAGGAGGGTTTCGTCAGGTAGCTTATGGGTTGAATTCAGTTTTTGTGACTTGGTCTTATTCTTCTCATATAATGACAGCTCAAACCGAAATTTTACGTCTACATATTAATTTATTTGAGAGGTAGGTCTAGTCCTGCAATAAGTGAGATAATGTACCTACATAATGCTGTACATAACCATATTAACCATATTTTATCAAATATTATCAAGATATACGAAAAATACAAAAGCTTGCGAAAGTCTTTTGTAGTCTAAATATTATAGTCATAACGTGTTATACAATTTTAACGTGTTTATGGTTGTAATAGAGTTTACTGTTACTGTGTATTAATTTTGAGTGTACGTGAGATTTTTAATTCAGTCGCTCAGTGTGTCTGTACGAGGCCACCGTCTGACGTCACTGCCAAACAGGAACTAGCACCGTGCTTGTTTATGTCGCTGGTGATTTTGCTCTGAGTTTCTCCTGAAACGCTATTTATAACCAAACCAAAAGTGCTGCAATATGTCTCAGGATTTGTGGTATGCATTTTAAATTGTTTATAGACATGTGAGGTCTACAGTTCTGTATTGCTGAGCTCAGCAAACTTAATTTGTTGTTTAGTTTAGTGGATTTCTATTCAGCCAGATCAGTTCAGACTGAATTTATCCCTGTATTAATTTTCTTTTCTTTTCTTTTTTTTTTCTCGTCATACCCTATACTTTAATAAATGATTTTGTTTACATATATATGTTTTTTTTTTTTTTTTAACTCGGCGAACAGCTGGTATAAATGTTGTCAGGCCGGTTTGCTGAGATTTGTCACATGATTTTGTTGATGACAATCTTGTGATTTAAATTACTGTAAAATTGTTGGTATTGTAAAAAACAGGTGTAAAACTGTTTTACCAGACTTATAGTTTTGTTTTGTTTTATATTATTTAGGTTACAAAATTATGATGCAGCTTGTCGGCAGGCTCAAGAAATTGCAGAAAACATCCATGAAAGAAACAGACTGCAGAGGACTGGAGGAAATACAGCCAAGGTAAAGACAAGGTTTATATATATATATATGTATATATGTTGTACAATAAAGTTAAGCCGTCGGTGTCAGTGATCTTTATGCTCTTGTTGTTTGTTTGTTGTTTGTCTGTGCTTGTAGCTCAACATGACCCTGAGAGCATCATTACAGAAGCTCAAACAGAATATAGCACAGCTCAGGGAGACATTGATTCGAGCTTCTGCTCAACGGCATATGTATCCTTTGCAGAAAAAAAAAAAAAAAATTTACTTAAAACTAATTTCATGCTTCACAAAAAGAGAGTGGAATCCAAAGATTAGGAGAGATAAGTGTGTTGTTATATCTCACTCCAGAAGAAAAATGTGGTATATCAACATTATTCTCATATATTTAAAGACTGTTTTATATTTTACATCAAATTAATGTCTTAAATTTTTGCAACAGTCTTGAGGCTAAAAATTCTCTAAATGATTAAAAACCCACATGCTGGTAGTTTCTTTGTGGAACACAAAATGAGGCATTTCAAACAAATTGTTGTTTTGAGCCTGTTCTCTTCAATAATCCTGTTGATATGGTTCATGAATCAGACTGGTTTTGAAGTTTAACTTACTGGCATTATGATCCAGACAAATAGTTTGTGTGTTTATGTGTATATATATATATATATATATATATATATATATATATATATATATATATTAGGAGCTCATAGTGATGGCAGAACTGGCAGAAAATCTGCCAAATTTTCCTTTCATGTTCCACAAAATAATTATTAGCATACAGGTTTAAATGATATTAGGTTGACTAAACAAACACAGAATCTTAATTTTAGGGTGAACTTCCCTTAAAAAAGAGAAAAAAGCGTGACATCTAATGAGCACCTGTAGGGGGCAGTGTTTACAAACCAATAACCGTGTGGTCTGGAGTAGTGTGTTTGGTGTTGAATGTGGAAGTAATAGTCCTAAACAACTGCAATAAATAAAAGTGAAAATGAATGTTTGGATGGATGTTTATGATGATTCGGCATATTCTGTGATATGAGCATAATTATGCAGTCATAAATGTGTCATTACAAAGCCTTAATGAATAATGTTAGAATGCAAGCTGAAGCAGACAGAAGACAGAACCTCGTTGATGATCTCGCTACCAGAGAAGCGAGACTGAAAGCCTCTTTCAACGGAGAAATCTCAGAAGCTGAGCCTGCAAGGTACATCCATTCTGTGACCACTGAACATTTTTACAGTTGTAGTTTAATGGATAAAAATAAGTCATAGACAGATATACTGCAGGGTTCGTTATATATTATATTTGCAACATTTATTTATTAAAATGCAACACAGAAATTGAGGACATATTGTATTAGTTGCTAATTAAATTTTTAGCAGTTTTGTATAATATCATTTGTTGTGTTGATTGTATATTGGCATTATATCGACGTTATTAGCATCAGCCTTTTGAAAATAGAAGTCATTTTTTAGAAGTGGAAAAAAGATGATTTTAAGTGATTTTAAAATAATTACATTTTAAAAAAATGAAAACTGAAATAAAAAATGAAACATTTTTTATTCTATCCAGCTGTATTTACTAATGACATCCAAGTGAAAGATATAACACCAACACGTAAAAAAAAAATCACTGAGTTGGCAAAAGAACCCCCCCCCCACCTCAGTCAGTATTTTGTTGAACCACCTTTTGCTTTAATTACAGCCTTTAGTCTGTTGGAATATTTATCTACTAACTTTGCACATCTAGACTTTGCAATATTTGCCCACTCTTCTTTGCAGAACTGCTCAGGTTCAGTTAAATTTGATGGTGATCATTTGTGGACTGCAATCTTCAAGTCACTGCACAGATTTTAAGTGGGGTTTAAGTCTGGGTTCTGACTGCCATGCAAGTGAGAGCAGCTGCTTCAGAGTTGCTGTAGGCCTCTTGGTCACCTCTCTGACCAGTTTCCTCTTGGCTCTTTCATCCAGTTTGGAGTGACTTCCTGATCCAGGGAGAGCCTGTGTTGTACCAAATACCTTCCACTTCTTAATAATAGACTTCACTGTGCTTCTAGGCATTCATAAAGCCTTTGAAAACATTTTTGTATCCATCTCCTGACTTGTGCCCTTCCACAAATTTATCCCGGAGATCTATTGACAGTGCCCTGCCACCCATAGTTGATCGTTTGCTATAGTTGCGCTACCAAGGACTGAAATGCTCCAGGAAAGCTCTTTTCAAGCTGAACTAATCAAAATGAGCACAGCTGAGCACAGTTGAAAGTCAGATGGTTTTGTGTGTCATTGAGAAGGTGATTAGCTACACCTGATTGAGTTTACAAGTCATTTTTACTCAGTGATTCCGTTTTTTGTTGTTGTTGTTTTTTTCTGACATGTTGGTGTTATATATTTTTCTTGGATATTACAAGTTGCACTGAGTAAACACAGCTGGATAAAACCAAAAATGTCTATCTTCATTTCAGGCTGCAAAGCAACAAAATGTGATTATTATAAAGGGGGAGGGGGGATTCTTTTCTATACCCACTGTATATATTGGCTAGTGAGTAGTAGTCACGATTTTGCGGTTTGTAAATTACCATTTAAAATTTTAGGGTTGATATGATTTTTTGTTGTTGTTGTTGTTTTTGATAGTCTCTTTTGAAAGCGCTCACCATGGCTTTATTGATTAGATAAAATGCAGTAAAACTCCTATTTTTGTGCAATAATGTTGCAGTTTTGTTTTGTTTTGTTTTAGTACATTTTAATTATTCCTCTGGCAAAGATGAATTTCCCCCAGTCATTATTCCAGTTTTCAATATCCCATGATCCTTCAGAATGCATTCTAATTATTATCAATGTTGAAATATGTACTGTACTGAGTTTACTCTCACTTTTGAACAACTTAGTGCATCTTTGCTGAATAAAAGTTTTAATTTCTTACAATAATAATATTTTGGTGACAAATCAGCAGGATTTGCAACAACAATGTAGAATGCATCACTGAAAACCAAATGTTTATGATTGCAAGGCATAATGGATGTACGAGATCAATGCATTTTCAGTGTCAACACAGCAGTGGCTTGAAAGAGGAAGTGACTGTTCCAAGTGACTGAGTCAGCTGGCTCCGGTCCAGCAGACCATCCTTATTACTGAGGCCTGCATAGTTTGATATTCACTTTAATTTGACGTTTATGCAGAACAACAGTACAGAAACCATGAACTCTGTGCCTAGTTAGTCTACCAGACCGTTTAGGCCTTTGCTTGCCATGTTCCCTTCTTTGCCCTGCAGTAGTATCCCAGTGCTGAGAAATGGCCAGAAATGGTGCGACCTGTGCTAAAAGGGAAGTCTGTGCACACTCTCTGAGGGCTCCAGTTCAGCTTTACTGCTCTGCTGATCAGAGCTGAGTGTTGAACTTCCACCATCCAGACTGTTTACACTTCCCTACCCTCCACTGCGCTCACATCCTCTCTCCAGAATACACCAATCAGAGACTTAATGTGTCACCGCCAATCTTCTGTGTGCTTATGACTCTTAATCGAAACGACAGCTCAGAAGCCGTACTTCCTTAGAGAAATGAGATGGTCATTATTCTGATTTGACCTTCTCGATCAAGGTTATAGGATAGGAAGGCAAAACAACCTGCTAATATAAAAATGTTGTCTTCTTTTTTTTTTGTCTGGATTACTCTTCATTTCTAATCACTCAGTTTAATACAAGCCAGTGTTGTTATTGTAAACATCAACTAAAACTTTTACAATTTTGTATGAACTATGCCTTTAAAATTTAAATTTTCATAAAACTAAAAATCTAAAAATGTGTTTATGATTATTATTCATTGTTATTTAAAATGTGCATAAATAATGTAATTTTATATGAATAAATACTAAAATAACACTGATAAAGGCTAATAGAGAGGCTTCATTTTTCCACAGCAAACCTAATCAGGTTCGATAGATTGGGCCTTTGTGATTCAGTAGGTGGTAAAAGCTGAGAAGCATTTAGTTACTATCTTTAATTGATTAAATTAGTAGACTTTGAGAAATCATCTGTAGGCCTGATCCCTTCTTTTTCTACCCATCTTTGTGGACTTAATCCTCTAATTCCTTAACACGGGAGGGCTGAACTTTTATCTTTATTGGCCCCGATCACGTCGCACTGTTACACTGTGCACACATTTAGCTAAAGAGCGCTAATAAATTACAGTCATTTGATCAAGCTTTTTTAAATACTAAAAAAATTTTTATGAGGGTGTTAGCCTGGCAGGATTTTTAGGGCCTGGATTCATCTCACTGTGTGGCCTTTGTCTGCCAGTGGGGGTGTTAGCTTTGCTTCAATAAGCTGAAATAGCATTTCACTTTTTTTCCATAGGGATAAGACCAGGCTTATGGCATTCGTGAAACAATACCTTTGTGGAATATTAACCTTTAATCAAGCACAGAATGACATGCCGTTCATTTGAAGATTCAGAGTTCCCGACCTGGTGCCCTTACTCTCCTCCCCCAGTTTCCTCTCTTTTATATTTGATCGTGATGCACAAAGTTGTAATTAGTTAAATAGGGCCTCTAAGAGACGAGGTCTGTCTCCAGGTCTCGCTCCAGTGTGATGCCTCGTCTGATTAAAGTCTGCGGGCTCTGCGGGAGGTTAATTGGATAAGTGTTAATCCTCACGCCGCTGAGATGGAGTGGAGGAAGTGGAGAGGGGCTGGCGCAAGCTACGAGTTGCCAAACATGTCAGAAAGATTAGGATCCGCCAGTGACCACTTGTCTCGCTGGCCAGAGGATTAATATCAGCTTGGACTTGGATGGAGCTTAGCTCACCAAGCATGTGAGAAGTAAACTTCCTCGGTGTGAGGAAAGGTGAGAATGAGAGGAACAGATTCAGCTGAAGGCTCTTCAGAGGTTAGCGACCTCTCTGAACCCAAATGAAGCTCCGCTGATGCTGAACTAACTGGAAGAGAAGAGCCATTGTCAAAAACTAGTGCTTATAGTGAGAGGAAGTCATTTGAGTTTTACTCAAATACCTTTTTTGACATGCGATTTCATCTTAACCTGCATGAACAAATGCATATTCCTGAAAGGAAACATTCTCAGTATAAAAAATGGTTATAAATCCTTGATATGGGTCAATGACATATATGAGTGCCCAGGATAAAGCAAAAATCTCTTTAAAAATGTAGTTTAATGCACATGTGTGTTCTTTGTATTTATGTTGGAAATATGGCATTTTCAACAAAAGTTTTGATTTAATTACTCAAAAAAAAAAAAAAAAATCTAATAAAAAATACACTCTTTTTCCTTTCACTTAGAATACATTTAGGTTTACACATCTTCATCAGTCATTATTTGCTGTAAAGTGTTATGAGCTTTTAAGTATATCTTTTTTAATGTAAAATGTGTTTTATACAATTATTATTACTTATTAATTAATAAATATCTTTGTTGCATCATATGGCAATTTAAAACCTTAACTAATCTTGAGTTATTTAAAAATGTCAAATTATTAAAAATTTTTAAAGAGTTGTGAGGGTCTGCAGCCGTCCTCAATTTCCTATTTTAAATATTTTTTATTTTCACATGTTGGTCGCAACCACATGACTTGGACTTTGATAATTGTTATTTTTTCAAAGATTAATTAAGCAGTGAAGTGTCATTAAATGCTGAAATATTGTTCCAAACTAGTTTAGAATTTAATTCTTGTAATTAATGTATTCGTGATGGACATTTTCAGCTTTGGATATTTATACTACTTGATACTATTTCCGATATAGGCTCTGAACCTACAGGAAGCAGGACACCCGTGTGAGCTAGTGACCGGCTCATAACTCTCTGCGCGATGCTGAGCGCTGATAGTTTTTCCAGAAGAGCCTTTAAACTTCAATTCTCTCTGCGAGCTGTCCAGGAACCTCAGGGGGAACAGGTTTCATACATTAATCAAAGTAAAGTGCAAAAGCACTATGCAGTGTCTCCACTGGATTACAGGCCACTTTTCAGTTTGGCATGGTGCTTTGAAAGCTTGTATAAAAGCCAGAGGCGGTTCATATGCTTTGTGTCCTTGTAACGTAGGGCATGAAAACTCACTCTCACTCAAGTGGAACCCATATGAACAAATAAACAGAGGTTCTCTGATCTTACAAGGTCCAAAGTAGGGGATGTTGTTTGCTATTTTAGAAGTAAAAAATAGAAAGGTTATTTATTCTGAAGGCACATGAGTGCTACAGATGTGAGTTTGGTAGAAAGAGCCCGTGGCTCTTGAACAACTCACAGACATGCTTCGAAGTTTATTTACGTTTGTAAAGTAGATGATGTGTGTCCATTTGATGTGTGCACGTAGCTGTTGATTGACAGTGCATGTGGAATAACTATAATATTACACTGTGTATGTAATCTAGTTACTGTGTGTGTATGTAATGAGAAAGTTGACTTTGTGTATTACAGTGATGACTGCTGAATGCATAAATGCATGTACATACGTTTTTGAGTTTTATTAAAACAATAAACTAAAAGAGGTCATGAGTTACAGTGATTTTACTACTTCTGCAAAATAAGTGCACTTGGTTTCCCTTGGTTTCCGTAATTTTTTTTATTTCCATTAAAATAAAAAAAGTTGTCCAAAAATTCTGTATAAACCTTTCAAAATAGATCTGCCTTGAGATCCAAGGTTATTAATCTGTGGTCTATGCTTCTGTTGAAGCCATCAGACATAGGCATAATTTAATTTAGTAAAAAAAAAAATGAAAGTAGTAGGCTAATTCCAGGTAAAACAATTTAGGAAAAACAAGCCAATTCCTATGAAGCACATAATGATGTTAGGCCTCCTAGACTCCTAGAATTTCTTATGTACTTTGTTTTTTTAAGTATTTTATGTACACTACTGTTCAAAAGTTTGGAATCAGTAAGAATTTTTATTTTACTTTATTTCTAAGAAAATGATACTTTTATTCTGTGTATTAAATTGATTAAAAATGAAAATACAGAGTTATACATTGGTATAAAAGAGTTTTGGACTTTCTGATTCATCAAAGAATCTTGAAAAAATGTATCAAAGTTTCCTCAAAAATATTGTAAAATTTGAAAATATTTGTCCTGCTTAATAAGAAATGATTCAGAAATACTTTAGTATATTGGTAATTCTTACTATTAACTAGTTGCTTATTGGCATGCATATTACTAGCCTATTGGCTGTTTATTAGTACTTATAAAGCACATATTCTACATGACCATATTATACAGCCTTAATTTTACCCAATACCTAAACTAAACAACTACCTTACTAACTATAAATAAGCACTAATTATTAGTTTATTGATGCTGAAGTCGTAGCTAATTGTTAGTTAATTGTTAGTGAGAACTGGACCTTAAAATAAAGTGTGACCAATGTTTCTTATGCAAATCAGCATATTAGAATGTTTTCTGAAGGATCATGTAACACTGAAGCCTAAAGTAATGGCTGCTGAGTGTTCAGCTTTACCCTTACAGGAATAAATCTAATTTTATAGATAAAATATATTACAATAGAAAACAATATATTTTTAATTGTAATACAATTTAACAAAGTTGCTGTTTTAACCGTATTTTGGATTGAATAAAGTTTGTATTTGTATAACATCTTAATTTTTATACTTATAACCAAAGTCAAAAGTTCTATATTATACTTTTTTTTTTTTTTTTTCGTAACAACATTTGTTAGTGAATCGTGGGAATGCAGTGCATTGTCTATTAAAAGTTATTAAGTACACAATATGATACATTTTTAGGTACACTTATTTAATATTTTGTCTGTGTAATAAATTGACATGATACAATGTGTATTTTTGTGCCAATCCTCATCTCCAGGTCAAGTCTGATGACAGGTGGACACGGGTCGGGGCCTGGTGTGAACCCGTGGCTGGTTAATGAGTCTGAGGAAACTAGAGGACTCGGTTTTGGAGAAATCAAACACCAACAGCAGCAGATTATCGAAGGTATATTGCATATAAGATTACTTTGCAATTTTTTCGGTCTTTTAACTGATGTGACACTTGACATTGTTTCTAGCTGGCCACCCCTCTCTGCTGTCAAGATGATCCTCTATGTCCTGATGGGATGAGACATTTTAAGAAGCCCTTTTTTGAATGTAAACCCCCATTATGAGATATGCTCCTCATTTGAGAATAGTAACTAGTAGGAGTTTTGAGAAACAGCAGGAGCCGTTTTGTCTTTCCTAGTTATACTTTTAGCTTCAAGGTTACAGCTAAAGCACCTTGTGGCTCAACGTGGCAGCTGTCTCTGTCAAACATGACATCAGATCACACTATATGTCATTTAAATGTCACAGATACCAACACCCTATTGCTAATGGTTTTCTCTATCTATGAGGCTCATTTAGATGGAATTTATGTACTTTTGTATTGTTTTTCTGACCCATATGAGATGAGCACTTACTTTGTCCTTCAGCGCCTCATGATTTGCAAGATGTAAACCACAGGAACATAAAATATGACCATGTTAAACCATAATTTCTGGATTATTTTCTTTTTGTACAGTTCTGTCTAAATAAGTCTCTATTCTCATGCGTCTTTCTCTTTAGCTCAGGATGCTGGCCTGGATGCTCTGGCTGCAGTCATAAGTAGACAAAAACAGATGGGTCAGGAGATCGGCAATGAGCTAGATGAACAGAACGGTAAGGAAAAAGTGCAGTAGCCTGTATGTGACAGCTCTGGCTGAACATTCAGATGTTTTTCTGTGAATAACAGCTAATTTGCGGTCAGCTTGGTTTTACTTTGTCACACCGCTCTCTCGCTACACTACATATGATGTCATTGGCTCTAAAATGAGCTTAGGCTGGGGTTAAAGTGGAAAATTTGGAACAGGCAGCTTGGAAACCCGCTGCTACCTGGTCACGTTTTTTTAACTCCTTCGTGCTGCAAAGTGTCAGAGAGATATTTTCTAAACATGAGACATGTGTCCTTTGCACAGAGACATCAGTTGGAATGTGAGAACATGGAGGAGTTAAATAGTGCATGATGTAGTCAAAGTCACATGGAGGAGACTGAGTTCAGATCAGTAGTCTGTGACCTCATCTGAAGGCCGCAGCTGCTTTTGACTTTTCCCACACTGTTCTTCAACCTGTCTAGCCAAGCTGGTAAAGTGAGACATGCTAGAGTGGGGGAAACAGATAGAGATATATAATTACAATTTTTGAAGTGAGACATTCAATCCACCAAGATATTTTTGCTATAATAAAATTTTTTCTCAAAATGATCAGCAACACAAAAATTCACTAAAGATGACTTGTCAGGGTTACAGCAATTTATACAGCCAGATAAACCTGAGTGGGAATAATTTTTCTTATTGCATTCACTTATGTAGTGTTAATTGACCCTTCACAAAGACCCTCCCCCTTTTGTTACTGTTGCTACATCCAACAAGCCATGGCACTCTCATGGCACTCTGCAAAAATACAAGACAGACAAGACAGAGCAGGTTACTTTAGGCATAAAACAAAGACTCAACTTTAAATTGTTTTCTTTTTTTTTTTAAGAAATTGAAACTATAAATGGCGTTTTGTGGCGTGTGTCATGAAAGATCACTGGAGCGCTTCAGTTCAAGCGGCACATCAACTGATCATCTCTTCCTCTTTACTAGTTATAGCACAAAATAAACATGAATGAACATCAGAAGGTACCTTGTTTCAACTGCGGAAAGACATCACTACACACCAGTTTTCAAGCTAAAGTCCACCAACATCAATCTACTCTCCTGTCTGGTTTGTTTGTCGGACAAAATGGCAGACTTTGTGTTATGATTGGTCAGATCGCCTGTCAGTTAAACTCTGGCAAAGGGTCAATTCCAAGGTTTACATTTCCTTTCTGTCAGATAATAGTCATTCTACACTTTGTGATGTTTAAAAGATGTTAAAACATTACTTTGTGATGCTAAAAGCTGATAGGCAGCTATAGTATAAAAGTTGAATTAGTTGAACAGTTTTTAAAAGAAAAAATGTTTTTGCTCACCCAGGCTGTATTTCTGTGATCAGAAATACAATAAAATAAAAAAAAAGTTACTAATGTAACCTCAGTTCCCTGAGGCATCTGGCTATATAAGCGTGCACTTCGCCATAGGATCCTCAGGTTACCTCAACTTAAGCGACGACCAAGTCATGCAGCTACATGGCACGGCCAGCAAAGCAGTACTCGTTCCCATATCTCAGGGAACCGAGGTTACGTTAGTAACCGAGTACATTCTCTATTGATACTTCACTCGTACTGCGTCTGCTTAAGACACTTTGGGGAACCAGTACAATACCGCCGTGCTATGCTAGAGGAACGACTTATGGTAGAACTTGCCTTGAGTACCAAGTGAGAGGGACCAAGTAATTGCAGGAAGCGATAGGGCCAAACTCACAGAGGTCAGCCGGCAGTAAGTAATTGTTCCAAGAAAAGATCATACAGCTTCTGAACCCAGTGGGGGCCAAGAGTGTACAGAGTGGCAAACGCCTGATTTAGTACAGGTTTTGCCAGAGTAAATCCATTTAAGCAGAAAGGACCCGAGCTTGTAAGGCCGGGCTGTCCAGGTTTTAAAACCTGGTAAATGTGGATGGCGAGGCCCATCCAGCTGCTGCATACAAGGAATTTGTTTAAGTGACATAAGCTTCCAGTACACAGAGACAACAACAACACAAAAAAAATTGCAAATAAATAAGTGTATAAACAATTGTGCTATAAATGATAATGGAAAAGGATTGAGTAAGATGCAGGGATGTACTAGGATGTAGGGGTAACAAATAAATATAAGGATATTGCACATTTTGATGGCATGAGTGGGGAACATTTAACTGTTCATGAGGTAGATTGCCTGGGGGAAGAAACTGTTCTTGTGCCTGACTGTCCTGTTATTTGCGGCTCTGAAGCACCAGCCAGATGGCAAAAAGTTCAAATATGGGGTAACTTGGATGTGAGAGTGATTTTCTGAGCCCTTTTCCTCACTCTGGATGTATACAGTTCTTGAAGGGTGGGCAGGGGAGTACAAATAATCCTTTCATCAGTCCGAACCGTTCTCAGTAGTCTTCTGATGTCTGATTTTGTAGCTGAACCAAACCAGACAGTTATTGAAGTTATAGAAGAGTATGCTAGCTTGATAGTGTCAATCATCCATTTGGAAAGCCTCTGATGCAGTCACTGAAGCATACAAAAACTGATCCAACAGCCTGAACGTGGTGGAATGATCAATGTAATTTCTCAATGTCCTGTCGGGGCAGAGTAGATTTAGCTCTTGGTCCTGCTCCGAAGGAAGAAGTGCCGAAAGAGCTATCACCTGTGCTCTGAATGGAGTCAAGAGCACCTTAGGTACATAACCATGCCTCGGCTCCAGGACGACCTTGAAGCCATTTGGCCCGAATTCGAGGCAGGTAGGGCCCACCGAGAGCGCCAGCAGATCAACCAGATGCTTTAGACCCATAGGCTTAGAGACCGCGGTGCAGCTGATGAGGCGGGCTTTGCGGGCTGCAGAGTCGGCGCCGTCTTGGGGCGACTGGCTGCAGTCACAGAGCTGGAGTGTTTTGGCAAGAAGTGTCGCATTGGCTGGGACAACTTGTGTGCAGCAGTGAAGCGCTCTACAAACCCTTCAACTGCAGGTCCAACTGGGGAGTCGTGGCCTAATGGTTAGAGAGTCGGACTCCCAATCGAAGGGTTGTGAGTTCGAGTCTCGGGCCGGCAGGAATTGTGGGTGGGGGGAGTGCATGTACAGTTCTCTCTCCACCTTCAATACCACGACTTAGGTGCCCTTGAGCAAGGCATCGAACCCCCAACTGCTCCCACGGGCGCCGCAGCATAAAATGGCTGCCCACTGCTCCGGGTGTGTGTTCACAGTGTGTGTGTGTGTTCACTGCTCTGTGTGTGTGCACTTCGGATGGGTTAAATGCAGAGCACTAATTCTGAGTATGGGTCACCATACTTGGCTGAATGTCACGTCACTCACTCACTCAAACAGGCCAGATGGGGAGACCGGAGAGTCGAGGAAAGGGACCTTATCCTTGATCTCTGTGAGGGTCAACCATAGGTGGTGTTCAAGCACCACCTCAAAAGCCTGAGCCCCGACAGTGATTCCTTTTTCGTCCTGAGCCGCTGGAAGGGAAGAGGAAGGGGCAAGGTCTCGCAAGTGTTGGACCACCCCCAAAATGTCCTCTGTCGTGCCCTGAAGCACTCCGTTCAGTTCTGGGTGCCAGTGCCAGTATGTTTGTTCCAGAAATTGTTGTGAATCAAGGGCCCGTTCTAAAAGCACCCTATGTTATAGCGAGGAAAAAAAAATTTTTCAAAAAGAGAGCAAATTTCCTCTTCCAATTATCATGAGAGCCGAGGCCTCCGCATGGCGACTCACCACCCGAATTAATCCAAAACCATCCCACATTGTCCTATTCCTTTCTGGCCATCACAAAAGTATCTCATTCACTTCAGTAGATCACAAAAACACCCTAATCACAACAACACACTCAAAGAACCCCGTGGTTCAACGGCGTGGTCTCCACCTCAGTGCACAACAGGAGCACTCACATTCTGCGAGGCAAGGTAAAGAATTTGCTGGGAAAAGGAGCCGTAGAAACAGTTCCACAAGCTCAGAGTGAGTCAGGCTTCTACAGCCGCTCTACAGGCTTCTCAGACACCTAAACCGTGCCCTCATGAAACGGCCATTCAGAAAGACTACACTGAAGCAGATCCGCCCAGGGGACTGGTTCTTTTCACTGGATCTGAAAAAAATGTACTGTTACATCCAGATAGCCCCCCATCACAGACAATTCTTCAGATTCGCCTTTGAGGAAGTGGCTTATCAATATACGGTCCTGCCCTTCGGGCTGTCTCTGACTCCCCGCACTTTTACGAAGTGCACGGACTTCGTAACTTCCCTCTGAGACAGATGGGAATCCGTATCCTGAATTACCTCGACGACTGGTTCGTTTTAGCACAGTCGGAGTCCAAGCTAATAGCCCACAGGTCCCTCCTCCTCAGCCACTTAGAGTGCCTGGGACTCAGGATCAGTTTTGCCAAGAGCGCTCTGTCCCCCAGCCAGTGAACTTCGTTCCTGGGGGCAGTTTTTGAATCAGTCCACATGAGGGCAATGCACTGGCCATACAGCAGCCTTCAGAACAGAGCCTCCTACCCTCTCAAAAGGTTTCAAAAGATGCTGGGCCTCATGGCATCTGTAGCATGTTGGGCCTGCTCAGAATGAGACCCCTTCAGTACTGGTAGAAACCTCTAATTCTGCCCTATGCGTGGCGTCATGGACGCATCTGCATCAAGGTGGACCAGCCCTGCGTGACGACCCTGGTCCCCTGGAAGGACCTACAGTGGTTCAAGCAGGGCGTGACTATGGAATTGGTTTACAGAAGGAAAGTTGTCTCGACAGTAGGGCTGTGCGATATGGACAAAAAAAACCTATCACGATTTTTTGATCAATTTTGCGATTTCGATTTTAATCACGATTTTGACACACACAGACATGCTTTACAGTCATAAATGCATTCAGTATAAATTTGAAACATATTTCCAAAAGAAAATATGAGAGCTTTATCAAAAAGTTGTAACGCCTCTAGAACAGACATAAGTCAAAATAATCACGAAATAAAGATGTCAAACAAAATGTCTAGACATATGGCAAAATAAAATAAAATAAAATAAAACCCGTGTCCAGGGTTTTTTTTTTTTTCTTGCCATGCATTGTTCATAGAGCTCATTGTAGCAGTGCCTCAGGTGCTGAAATATATTTATTGCCCAAGGTTCACACGTACTCCATCAGCAGTGCGTGTACAGTATGTGTATGCAGTGCAGAAGCAGCAGCAAGAGCGCATTATTGTAACGCGAAAGCACATTAAAATAATGTGCGAGCACGAATCTCTCCGCTCGCACGCGGATTTCCTTTGCTTTGTCACAAAACCAGACACGCGTGCTCAGATACACACTGCTCTCGTCCGGAGAGAGTGTGTGCAATTAAAACGTCTCCTCTCACTCACTCACTTACAGCTCTCTATGCTCATGCGCTAGATATTCATTCTTTTCGCACCTCTCGATTTCTAACCTTTTCTGTTCACATCTTTTACTGCGTGCAGTGTGAAGCTCTGATCCATTAACATGGGCTCAGAAAAAATACGCATCACAGAGTGTGTGAACCTGGAGTTAGGCATATGCCCAGTCTGTTCTGTTCTCGTGCTCCACTTAGGTGCGCTGCATTCTGATTGGATCGGATAGCATACTGTGGGAGGTCTGGACTGCGGAAAATCGTGCTATAAAGAGATTTAGAAATCGCGCACGTTCAAATGGTGATTTTATTACGATTTCGATTAATCGCACAGCCCTACTCAACAGATACGTCCAACACAGGTGGGGGAGCTCTGTGCTATGGCAGACCAACCTTCAGCTCCTGGACAAACGTGGAAGGCCAGCTAAACATCAACTGCTTCGAACTGACAGCAGTATGTCGAGCTCTTCAGGCCTTCTTGCCAGTCCTGAAGGGACACCACATGCTATTTCGGAGCAATGTTTCCTCAGAGGAGTGGATGCTCCACCCACAGACAGTTCAGAAAATCTGGGAGATCTTTGGCAAGACAAAGGGTCGACCTCTTCGCCTCAAAAGACAACTCTCATTGACAAACCTATTTTCCGAAGAACGAGGACGAATGCCCACGAATGGCCCAAACCTCTTCCTGTAAGCTTTTACCCCGATCGCCCTGATTCCCCAGGTAATCAGGCGAGTCAGGGAGCACAGGCACAGAGTCCTTCTGGTGGCCCCGCTCTGGAAAACCATCTCTGGATGTCAGAGCTATCTCAGCTGCTGACAGCAGCTCCATGGCCCTTTCCCCTGGGGCAGGACCTCCTCTCTCAGGTGAACAGAACAATTTGGCACCCCCAGCCTGAGCTGTGGGTACTGCACCTATGGGCTCTCAACGGGAATCAGTAGATCTCCCAGAGAGCGTCCTGGATACTATCTCACAGGCTAGAGCCCCATCTACAAGACGCCTCTATACCCTTAAAGCGTTAGTTCACCCAAAAATGAAAATTATGTCATTAATGACTCACCCTCATGTCGTTCCAAACCCGTAAGACCTCTGTTCATCTTAGGAACACAGTTTAAGATATTTTAGATTTAGTCCGAGAGCGTTCTGATCCTCCATTGAAAATGTATGTACGGTATACTGTCCATGTCCAGAAAAGTAACAAAAACATCATCAAAGTAGTCCATGTGACATCAGAGGGTCAGTTAGAATTTGTTGAAGCATAGAAAATACATTTTGCTCCAAAAATAACAAAAATTATGACTTTATTCAGATTCCGCCGTGCGAAACCCACGGCGGAATCAGAATCAGAATGAGCTTTATTGACCAGTTATGTTTACACAAGGAATTTGTTTTCATGACAGAAGCTTCCGCAGTGAAACAGAATGACAGCGACAGGACAAAAACACAGATAAAAAAGAAAAATAAATAAATATAAAAATATAACAAGTAAATAAGGAATAACAATATACAAATTGACAATTGTATGTGCAGGTGTATTACAATAGACAGTTTTGTATGTACAGGTATATTATGTGCAAATTTGAAGTGTAGACTAAGTATGTGTGTTAGATAAATAAGTGTATGAGTGTATAAATAGTGTTGTGTGTTCCACAGTTATTGTCAAGTGTTCATGAGATGGATTGCCTGAGGGAAGAAACTGTTCCTGTGTCTGGTCGTTCTGGTGCTCAGAGCTCTGTAGCGTTGACCAGATGGCAACAGTTCAAAGAGGAAGTGTGCTGGATGTGAGGGGTCCAGAGTGATTTTACTTGCTCCTTTTGGTCACTCTGAATGAGTACAGTTCTTGGAGAGGAGGGAGGGTTGTACCAGTCATTCACTCAGCAGTCCAAACTATCCTCTGTAGTCTTCTGAGGTCAGATTTGGTAGCTGAGCTGAACCAGACAGTTATTGAAGTGCAGAGGACGGATTCAGTGATGGCGGGGTAGAACTGTTTCAGCACCTCCTGTGGCAGGTTGAATTTCCTCAGCCGGCGAAGGAAGTACAACCTCTGCTGGGCCTTTTTAACAATGGACTCAATGTGATTGTCCCACTTCAGGTCCTGAGAGAAGTGGTGCCCAGGAACCTGAATGACTCCACTGCAGTCACAGTGCTGTTCATGATGGTGAGTGAGGGGAATGCAGGGGGGTTTCTCCTGAAGTCCACGATCATCTCCACAGTTTTGAGGGTGCTAAGCTCCAGGTTGTTAAGACTGCACCAGACAGCCAGCTGCTGTAGGCAGACTCGTTACCGTCCTGAATAAGGCCGATGAGTGTGGTGTCATCTGCAAACTTCAGGAGCTTGACAGAGGGGTCTTTAGATGTGCAGTCGTTGGTGTAGAGGGAGAAGAGTTTTTAGTGCGGGTGTGGGGTGTTTTTTCAAACCTGCAGTAGAACTCAGATCATCTGCCAGTTGTTAATTCTCCACATTGCTGGGGGATGGTGTCTTGTAATTGGTGATCTCCTTCAGACCTTTCCACACTGATGCTGAGTTGCTGGAGGTGAACTGAGTCCATAGTTTTTCAGAATAATTCCTCTTTGCCACTCTGATCTCCTTTTCCAGTGTGTATTTGGCCTGTTTATTCAAGACTTTGTCTCCCTTCCTGTAAGCATCTTCTTTGGCCCGACGGAGCTGTCTGAGTTTTGCAGTTAACCATGGTTTGTCATTGTTGTAAGTTAGATGAGTCCTGGTAGGAATGCACATGTCTTCACAGAAACTGATATAAGATGTTACAGTCTCTGTGAGCTCGTCCAGATCGGTGGCAGCAGCTTCAAAAACATTCCAATCAGTGACGTCAATATAAGCTTTTAAATCCTGCTCTGCTTCATTAGTCCATCTTTTTACAGTCCTTAATACAGGTTTAGCTGATTTCAGTTTCTGCCTGTAGGTCGGTATAAGATGAACCAAACAGTGATCCGAGAGCCCAAAGCTGCCCGTGAAACAGAGTGATATGCATTCTTTATTGTGGTGTAACAGTAATCCAATATATTACTGTCTCTGGTGGGACATGTGATGTGCTGTCTGTATTTTGTCTGGTATGGCTTCATTCAGCCAGGTTTTCATGAAACACAGAGCAGTAGAGTGTGAGAAATCCTTATTTGTCCGGGAGAGCAGAAGAAGTTTGTCCATTTTGTTGGGTAGATAGTGGAGGTTCGCCAGATGGATGCTAGGCAACGGCGTTCGAAATCCACGCGTCCTGAAGTGCTTGATCAGTGCCGCTGCACCGCCAACTACTATGTCCAGCAAAACATCAAAATAGTAGAAAACCGGTAATATAGCGGATGATGTGTAGTGCCGAATGTCCAGCAATTCATCTGGAGGGATATTTGCAGGGATATAACTAAAGACAGGACAACTGACAAAAACAACTGCGGAGCACGTCACGGAGGCCGCCATCATCATCGGCGCCATCTTGACCATCCTGATTCAAATTCACCTCCTCCCTGTTGCTTTTGTTGGCACAGTGAAGGTTACCCACAATACTTTTTCAGGGGGCAGCGTAATTACTATGGACCACTTCCAGTGTCACTACTCTTTCTTTTCTGCTTCAGCAACTGAAAAAAAAAAAAAAAACTTGAAAGGAGATGATCAATTAATTTGACCTGGAAAAAAGGAACTATTTTGTATGTGCATGCAGAGATTAGTTATATATACAGTTTTACATAGCCTAAACAAATCTCAGTATCATCATCATGGTGACCTTCTGGTGGAGACTAATGCTGGGAATTGCAGGCACTTGGCTGCTTTTCACCGTCTCTGCCCCGTCTCAGTCTATTCAGAGCTCAGCGTGATTGATTTAGTCTGCTTCTTGCTTACCCCAACTAAACATAGGAGTAAGAACAAATTATTTGAATGGGACCTCAATTTTTCTTCCTTCTTTTTCAAAAGATTGCAGCATCAGTGCTTCCTAGAACAGGAGTTTTGTGAGCAGTAATTGAGATTGGGTAGTCTCTGTTTCGCAGGATCACTTTTAAGAGCTGATAGAGTTAGGGTTCTGTTCTGCTCTATAGTCCAACAAATCTTCCATGGATTTCATCTGCAAGAGTATTTTACTTGCAGATAAAACACCTCTCCCGCATGCCCATTAAAATCCTGCTTTCTTCTGGAAACAAGCCCAATGAATACCTGTCACAGAAGGTCTTGAGTATAGTCTTCTATCTCAAGGCACATAGAGTGACTCAGCAGAAGGGGTTCCTTCCAAAGTGATGTAACTTTGTGCTCCTGATGCTCTTTAAATAGTTTATACAGCACCTGAACAGTGTTTACAGAAAGCATTCATGTTGTTACATTTTTTCTCCAAATTATTACTTCATATTAAAAGTGGAGGAGTAACCCTTTAAACAAATATTTCAATATTTATACATTTAAAATATACACTGTAAAAAATGGAACGAGCTATTTACTTAAAACAATTAAGGTAACAATACTATGTTTTTCTGGCTTGATTTTTTAATGGAATCTACTTGAATAAATCATGTGTAATCTCCTAAATCAATTAATCTATGACACAGTGAATTTAATATAATTAGTGAAATGTGCTCATTTAAGTTGATTCTCAAAATTCTTTGATTTTGAGTGAGATCTGTTTGTATTTGACTTTGAGTTATTTTATACATTTAAAAGACTGTATACAGCCAAACAGCTCAAGTAGGAAAATACTTGAGAAATACTGGAAAGTACTGCACTAGCACTAGCAAAGCTACTCCTCATTGAACAAGGCTTAATGCCTTAGAGGAGTAGTGTTCATAACCATAAGCTCTACTCTTCTGCACAATGGTGACCATTGCACTGTGCAATGGAAACTTCAGTGTAACAGAAACTCTTTCAAATGTCAAACATAACTGAACATTAAACATTAATAGATGTTTCCCTTCACTCAAAAACATAAAATAGCATTTAATTTTAAAATTTACTCTCCATATCCAGCCATATGGAAAGCATGCTGGGAACTAACAATCACCTATAAAATCAAACTGCAAAAATTAGCTAATTCTCTTAAAATTAATAGGTAGCCTTCTTTCCTTATTTATTTTTTAAAGTTTAATCAGTTCCTCAATTCAAGTCCCCAAACTGCTTGTTTCCTTTAAAAAATAAGGAAAACACATCTCTTGGATTTATTAGTAAAAAGTCCTGAATAGTTTCTATACAACACTGAATCACAATTTCTTTAATGAAGTCTACACATTTTTAATTATCACCTTATTTTTTTTTAATGAAAATTACAAGACCCATGATTCATTGTTATACTTCTTTATGTTCTAATCTACATTTAGGGATGATTAATTGTATTTTACGTAAGTAGTTCAATTTCAAAATTCACAGCTTTAGTGAAATGTTTAAAGTCTGAGCATTTTAATTAGTCTTGGATACTTCATGGTGGTTCTTTATTTAAGAACAAAGTAAGTGTCAGAAATTCTATGAGCTTTAAGTATTGGAATTTTAAACTCTGCCAAATTAGCATTTGCACAGTGTATTATGCTGATCATGCTAGTTTGGATTGAAGTCTGGGCTCTGACTGGGTCATTCCAGAACTGCTAAGTTCTTTTTTCCAAGCCATCCCTTTATAGTTTAGCTGTGTGCGCTTGATAATTGTTGCACTGGAAAATTAATCTTTACTCTAAATGCAGATCTCTGACTGACTCAAACAGCTTCTCTCTAAGTATTTACCTGTACTTGGCTTTATCCATGTGGGTCTTGGAGCCAATGAGGTTTCCAGTTGCTCCTGCTGAAAAGCAACCCCAGAGCATGATGCTGCCATTACCATACTTGATGGAAGAGATGGTGATGCCTTGGTCTTGGGCCATATTTGGTTTGTGCCAAACAGTCTCCTTTGCTTTAGGTGAATCGACTCGACCCTGGACTAATCAAACCACAAAATTCTTCCAGAAGGTTTGGAGTGGCTTAAAAGTTTCATCACATGGCTTCTAGCAAACTTTAGCCATGATGTAATGTCGGCATTTTTCAAAATTGGCATTCTTGTAGCCATTCTAATGAAGAGAGGCAGAAAAAGTAAAGTGTTGAAAGAATTGTTGATGTCTACATAGTTCCCCCATTTCATCCAAAGAACTCTGCAGTTCTGTCAGTATTGTAGCAGGCCTCTGATCATTTCTCTGGCAATTGACCTTCTGGCCTTGATTAGTCGATCTGGTAGATGGCCTGATCTAAATAATGTTTGGATTCTGCCATTAATTTTCTATTTGGACATCACAGTGTTCCTTGGCAAACATGTGACTCTTCTAGTATTTTTATATCCTTCTGTAAGACGTTTGTTCCTCAAGACAGTTTCGTTAAGGTTGTTCCATGGTCTACATAAAAACACAGGAATGTTTCAATTGTGAGATGTCAAAATAGAACTAACTCAATATATGTTTTTTTTGACTACTTTTAAACTTGATAGAGTGCCTTAAAACCGAAGTGCTCATGATGTGAAACGAAACAAACAAAAGCATCTGTCAGACGCATGTATATGTAGACCAGCAATTAAAAATGCGTACAAATTGGTCATGAGAGAGCGTTGATTATTAACACTGATGAGCCATTACATTATGACCTCCCCTAGCCTAGAGCAATGAGAATGCCTGGCAACTGAATAGTTATTGTTCACAGCGACTGGTGGGCAACAATGCGACAAATCGCCAGCAGCTACAACAGTGGTGACCAGGGCAATGTGTCACAGCACACATTTCATCACAGCTTTCTGAGTATGTGTCTGCGTACATCAGGGTCCAAGATAATCAAGATTGGACCATGGATGATTGGAAGAAATTTGAAAACACCATTTTAGATTATATGAAGATTAATCTAGAATAATCTAGAATAGATCCATTCTCCGTTTATGCACATTAAAAGCAACCTTCGGAGCGACAACCAATACGATTAAAGATGATATCTGACATGATCCACAAGCTGATGGCTACTGTAATCATTTTATGTAAGCATGATACAATTTTATTTGACATGTGTTTGACTAATTTTAAGGAATGATGCGTCGTAAAGCACATTGAATCATTTGTTACGTGCTTGATATTTTTGTGGGTTGTTTCGTAACATTTAAGTGAGAAGAAACTGGCACTGCGGCAAAACATGAAAGAAAAGGATCTGGCAACAGGCAATGACGTTCAATGCAAAATCTATTTATTTTGAGAGGTGCATATTAGCAGTCCTTAAAGAAAATGACTTAAGAAAATATGGGGAAAAAGCCAAAACAAAAAAATAATCAAAAGCAGAAACAACCCTGATAACTTAACCCCAACCCAACTAATCTAACTATCAAACAGAAAATGTAGAAATAAAACCGCAAATTCAGCATATCCAATGCCCAACATAGACTACCCTAATATAGCAAAAGTACATAGACGGCAATCAGTCCCTACCTAGAACTAACAAAATAAAACTATAGTTAAATACAAAACTTACCTACCTCCTTTTCCCGAAACTAGTTTAACAGGACTCATTGGTTTATGTTAACTAGTCTCTGGGGTAATGTCAACCCAGCATTTAAAGCGCCAATCATTCAGCAACAGGTGTTTCCAAGTTCTAACGATCAGTGACCCAGTTTTAGTAAACATGCCCACAAACTAGAAAACCTCAAACCAACGAATAAGTCAGTCATCTAAACAATTCAAAAAATAACTAAAGACAATACACAACTCAAACAATCAAAGAGAAAAATTAACGCGGCTGGCAAAAATGGACAGTCCCCCGCAGGATGGCTGACAACATCACACGAAGCCTGGCCCCCTTTTAAGCGGGTAGGTCCATCCTGATTGGTCAACTGATGAACCGAACAGCCAATAAACAAAACCTAAGAATTTAGAACAGAAAAACAGAAGAGAGGGAAAGGAGGGAAAAAGCAGGGTGCAAACAAAAATACAAAACATACGAGGAACGTAACACATTCAAAAACCTGTAAGATCGGCAATTAAATGTTTTAAAATGCGTTATTTGTATGAAAGCAAAGACAATCTTATAAATCATCAGATATAGTGAATAAATCTTCCATATTAGCCATGTTATTAATATTTTAATAATAATATTGAATTATTGGCCACTAGTATAGTGACAAGTGACCCGCATGTGTCTTTATGCCTCTTCTTTTGTTCCTTTCCTTTAAATACATAACGCTACTGATGTTTTGGCTCTTACTGTCTCACACACACTTAAATTGCAGTCAAGTCCTCAGATACCACAGTAAGGAATTCAGAAAGTCAGCTGATTACTAATGGTGCTGTCTAGCAGTAGAGGAGCAACCCAAGGTCTTCATCAGAGAATTGAATTGCATTGGGTTGATTTGTGCTTATAGCTCAAGTTTCCTCAGATCTGGACTTGTGAAACGTATTCACTGTTTCTCTTTTAACTACATGAGGTAGCGCCTATAAAATCCCACAGCTCCGTTTTCTATAGAAAGATGATAGTGTTTTTTGGTATGCATTATTTGAGAGTCATCATCTGAAAATGACTATATATTCAGAATAAGGCATCACTGTTCCAACTGCGTGTTTTAGCTGCTCCATTACGGTCTTGTATTAAATGACATAATCGACAATGTAAAAAGTAATAAGATAGTTTAATGCCCTAAAAAGAGACAGCAGAAAATGGATCGCTTTTACAAAAAAGGACAAGAAAAAAAGCTTCTTCCTGTTGCCGTATAACCTTCTTGTCCCCTCGCATGTTGTTTTTTTTCTTAGGATGAATTTTTTTCCCTTCCAAAAACACTCTAGTTCTGTAACAGTGTTTTACTGTAAATAGATTAAACATTTGATGTAGGAAGTGAGAGGAAGCACTGATCTCCTTTTAAGGCCAGGGCTGTGAAAGGTGGTCAGTAGTTAACATGACTCTGAAGCTTCCTGCTGACTCTTGAGTACTGTCAACATACTGGCAAAACTGGCCTGGTTCAGACATCCTGATATCCTGGTGCTGACCATTTAACCAGAGCCGGAAAGTCAAAAGGGAGTCTACGTGCCCTGTTCAGTTGACTGGTACTGAGCTATTTTTCGGACAAAATGAATGCATTTAAATGGTTCATTTATCCAAATATTTTGAAAATTCTGTCATTATTTACTCAAGATCATTTAATTCCAAGCGAATTAGACTTTTTTTCATCTTCTTATTTGCAGATTAGCCAATCACCCCTTACATTCACATGAAAAATGCTTTATGGAATGAACTCTATATGTGTTTAACACTATACTGTCTAACTGCAAAACCCTAAGAAAACAGACTCAATTTAGCTTCCAAATACAACATGGCAGCAATTATTCCTCTGTGTTTTACAAAAAAGTCCTATATCAACAAAGTGTTACTTTTTTGTGTTGAAAGTCAACATCGTTTGAGTTTATTGGTGTAGATGTTTCTCAGATATTTGGCCTGGAACTATGACATCAGCACGTGTCTTTGGTGGGTGAATTAGTGCGGTTATTTGTGATGACTGTGCAGTGCAAAAGAGCCTTTTTTCTTAGAGGGCAAATGAAGTTGAAGTTTGCTGGGTCAGTACAAGGTGCCTCATGTTACTGGCAATACACGGGTCATGATGGCATGCCAAAAGTTTCTGTTATTTGCTGTTTAAACATTCATTGGTCTGTCTTTGGGTGAGTATACTTATGCAATTTGCCCTGCCTTTTTTCTTAGGGTGGTCAAACTGGGCAATGAAACAGCGAAGTTCATTTATATTCTACACTCTGGATTAATGATTTTAATAATATGCTGCAGACTGATTTGTGCCACTGAGAATTGGAACTCTGTTACAATGACAGTAAAGTATGTATAGCAATGTTCAATTAACATTAACTCTATATATGGAGATTCCATCTTTATAGGGATCTCAGTATGTCCTTCTATAAGGCCTTCAGAAGAATTACTGCTGCTTGGTTTGTTACCCACCTTAACCTCTCCTCATATTTGATAAATAAACCCATCTGAAGAAAATGCATTCATGTGCTAAATATTTCTCAGATGGTCCTCACACTCACTGGCTTTTTCTCATTTAGCTAATAACCCTCATCTCAGTTTTACATCTGAACGGACTCTACTTTGCCAGTATTTTTACTAAAGTGAGTTGTATCGGAAAGAAACAGCACTTCTGTTGAGACAAGTTGGGAAACTCTCCAAAACCATCATGTTGTGGTGATCGACTGCAAAGACTACGATGAGTCCTTCAGGGTGGAACTATCATGAATGTTGTTGGTTGAGGAACTAAATGCAATGTGATTTACAAGCTGAGGTTATGAGGGCTTTTCCTGTGTATTTCACATATAACGACCAGTCTTTGCACTGATAGATATGTCACATTTATACTGTAGAGCAAATAGACTCTGTCTGTGGTGAGGTCCATAGAGGAAGCAGACGGGTTCTGTGCATGGCAGATCTACTGCGGATAGAGAGAATGCCAGAAGTCATAAAACAGTCATACAGATAAAAACTGAGCTGGAGGTCCAAGAGCAGAGTGAATCATTCTAGAGCATCCCATTGATTTGTTTAATGTGATTGTTATATACAGTATATACATATGAAATGGTTGTCATTGAATCAGCATTTGGAAAGAAATTAAAACTACTGTTGTTTTTAAAGGAATAGATCACCAAAAATGAAAATTCTATCATCAATTACTCATCATGTTATTTCACACCCGTTTTAAGTTTTTTCATGGGACACAAAATATGAATTTCTGAAGAATACACTACCATTCCAAATTTGATGTTGTTACTGTTTTTTAATGTTTTTGAAAAGCTTACCAAGGCGGCATTTATTTGAACAAAATACAGTAAGACAATTAATACACACACACACACACACACACACACACACACACACACACACACACACACACACACACACACACACACACACACACACAATTTAAAATGACTAATTTATTTATTTATTTATTTATTTATTATTATTTTTTTATTTTTCAGTAGCCATTACTTCAGACTTCAGTGTCACATGATCCTTTAGAAGTCTTTTTATATGCTGATTTGGTGCTTGAGAAGCATTTCTTGATATCATTATCTTATATTGTTGAAAACAGTTGTGCTGCTTAATATAGTTGTGGAAACTCAGATTATTTATTTTTTTCAGGATTCTTTGATAAATAGAAATTTTAAAACCATTTATTATTGTATTTAAAAACCTCCTGCTGAACAGAAGTATTTATTAATCGCACCAAACAATTCCAATTCCAATTGTTTTTTTTTTTAATTGGAAGATATCCATATATTTTTGTTTCCTTTTGAAGGATACAGCATCCCACACAGCTGTGATGCTTGTGCATGTGGAAACTGGCCTCAGCTATATTACTGGCATCAGGAGACCTTTAGTAGTCTGATATCTTTTACACTGCACAAATACTGTCAGTAGTTTTTGAAAAACTGTATAGTTTATATAAATCCAGGGTGCAGTAACTAACTTTGTAACTTGGTAACAGAAACAAAACAGACAGGAACTGCATAATTTTGCAACTGTATTTTATTGTTTTCAGGCTCTTGAATACTTTATTTTCTGTTTAAATATTTAACGGCTTCATATCATCTCCATGTTTTTTACTACTTGTTTTTTAACATTCCTATTAAAGTCATATCACTTTTTCCAGCTTTGACAGATCTGACATGTGCACAAAGGGCAGCGTATCAGACTGTGAGTTCCAAAGCTAAAGAACTGTAAAAAGTCGAAGGATGTTGTCGTTGCTGGCTTCTGTTGCCGTTCTGACTTGATGGAGTGATAAAGAAACAGAGACGAGACAGTGGGAAGGTTTCTCCATCTGCAACTCTGGGGCAAGCATCTATCCATCATGTCTGTTCTCATTCTCTCTTCATCCCTACTTTTTCACTCCTCTGCTTGGCCTCAGTGTCAGCCTGTACAGAGTGACTTACAATAAGATTAGGGGGCCTGAGCCAGGCCTCCCAGCAGAGACCCATGAATAGAGCATGTTTGGGACGTCTGACGGCTTGTGTAAAGTTAGAATCATCAATCACAGCTCTCTTTATTCTCCATGGTTTGATTCGTCCACTAAGATCTTTTTTCTATGGCTATCCCACGTGAAACAATACAGCAAAGAAGTTTTTGTTGAAGAAAGGAAATTCTGATCACACGCAGTTAAAATGAATATGAGCTTGTCATTTTGTCATCCTGACAGAGATATGAGAAAGACTGACTAAGATAACGATGACAGTCATCCTGGAAACACAAACTGGCCACAACCTGAATTCACATGAAATAGAGCTCTAGATTTATTATGATCTTCAAGGCTGATTCGGCAGTGTCTTTTTGCTCAGACTCAAGGAACTGAAAATGTTTGTCATGGTTATGTTTTTCAACACACAAGACATGTCATTTCATGAGATGCTGAGGTTCAGGACTCAGGGTTGTTGCCAGTTGTGGTTATACGGTAAAGCCGCACACTGAAATGACTGGTGAAGTGTTTCCTCATGCAGATGAACTTAATGTTGTCTGTTCCAAAACCTAGTGAGCTTCTCCCTTAGGCATTGTTGTTCCAAATGATTCCAACTTAATTTTTAGACATGAAAAAATTGTAATGTAAAAGCTGTCATGCGGACTGGAACCTGAGACTACCTGAAGAAGGTGGTCTGATTTCAGTTGCAATGGAACTGTGGCGCCGTTTGCATGAATACTGTATGAAAGCAACTCAGACTCTGGTGCACACATAATCAGGAAGTAAAGTAACAGGTGCATGCGTTTTGGCCGATGAAGATGTTATTAGTTCAACAAAGCACAGGTAAGGGATGTCAGTGGTGATGATTTACCTTGCATAACAACAAGATTTATCATTAAAACTAACCGCAAATAAAGAGTGTAGTCAGAGCAGCAAATGAGTGGCTCGCAATCAGCTGACTCCTCAAAACAGTCTGTATCCTTCATGCGACGCACGAACAGTAAACACAAGTGTCGTTCACTTTGCTGCGTATAATAACACTAAATTAATAATAATAATTATTACAAAGTGTTTTCAATCATGCACTTTGCATGTTTGTGATGACATAGATGAACACAAACACACAGGAGTTCAAAAGAATCATTTGAGTGTGATACCAGACCAACGCTGTGGGGAACAATCTCATGCAGGCTTGGACCGTCCATCACTTATCCTTAACAGTGCAATTTCAGAATTCATTGTGAATAATTAATCCAACATGGCAACTATAATGAATAAAATTCATTCAGTACAAGTATTGATAAAATATAGTTTAAATAAGTAATAGTTAAAAAGCCATTACTTTACCACAAATTAGTGTATTCTATTTATATTTATCTGTATTAAATTTCCATTCTTTTTATGCTATATATATTGTGCACTTTGCATTTGCATGGTGCACTGATTTCCTGTCATTGATTCCAAATGATAGGGGTTTTCAAACTGGGGTCCGTAAACCCCCAGTTGGACGGAAGAGGTATCTAGGAGATTTGCAGAAAATTCAAGGGAAAAACAAATATGAAAATATTTTTCAACTTAACTGTAAGACTGCCCTGGATTCATATTTATTGTAAAAGCTTTATACAAAAAAAAAATAAAAATAATAATAATTTAAAAATGTTTCTCTAGAGGTTTATACATCTACAGTATATAGTGGTCGGATTAGACACACCTAAATAACACATGTAAAATATAAAGTCAGCATTTATTTTTTCAGATAATATTTTAATATTTTGCCTTGGCTTTACTACTGTAATGATATTAAAGCTGATTATTTAATTTAGCAAACAACATGTTTTTATATGTGTTTTTCTTTCACACACAGTGTTAAATGCGGGTTAATACATGAAAATGACATTTTCGAATCAGAGTCACTTGTACGGAGATCATAAAATATTAGGGGCTCTTTGGAAAAAAAAAAAGTTAAAAAACCCTTACTTATTTCAGGTGGGATACCGGTGGAGAAGAAGGGAAACTGCATAGCCAAGTCAGTCAGCGAAGTGAATCTTACCCTTCCACAACTTTACAAATTCTTCGTTCTTTATCACTCAACACATTATGCATGTGTTCCTCAACCGTAAAACCTTCCACTTGGACAGCATGCAGAGAGCTGATCTCACTTTCATGGCCCAAGCATAACAAATATTTTCTTTGAGCACAGGAACCCTCATAGTTACCTTCAAAACTGAAGCCACAAGATCGTAATGGAAGCTAAAAGACCTTTTTAAGAGGCTGAGAGTGCTGATTTCAGATTTCTTTCTTTTGTTTTTTTATAGACCCCATAAAGCATCTAATCGGTATTTCCATCGCCCAGGCCTCAATATTGCTTAGTGGATCTTGGCTTTGATATGGCGCGATACATCTGGCATGAATGTGTGCTTGTGACAGTCGTTAGCTACGTGGCCCCACATTAAACATCGGTGGCAGGAATTCCCAGACGACGGGAAGAAGTGATCTAGAGCTCTGCAAATTCTGTGACCAAGATGAGCGGTGAATGTTTTACACCTCTCGCAGCATTCTAGTTACTTTTTGCATGTCAAGACACAAGACAGATTTGTTTTGAGAAAAATATGCTTTGGGTCTGAACAAATGTCTTTGTTTTGAAAAGGAAGGAAGTTGCATTTACAGACGTGAATTGATGTCAGTGCGCTCATGTGTTATGAATGATGGCGAGACGCAGAACTCGATAATTTTCTACAGCATATCGGAGGAGACGACAGATTGAGCACATGTTGTTTTCACAACACAGAGGAATTTAGCGCATTAAAATTGAGATGCCGTGTAATGAAACTTTAATGGTAGTCCAGAGCATTCTAAAAGCACATTATGTATCAGTAAGGTCTCATTAGCTGGAAAAGACTCTACACTCATCATACAAGAGATGTAATTGAATTGTTTAGCTGTTTTGTGAAGAGTTTTAGAATTCATACTTTTCTTGTGTTCTTTTTCAGCCAATGTATAAGTTTGATTAACACCAGCCTGTGTCCAGAATCAGATTGCTACCTCATGGATCTCTGTCATTTGATTTTGTGACACTGAAATGAGAGACACTGGTAATATTCACTAGTAAAACTCTACTACTAAGTAGAGTAGAATATGAATGGGACATGTTTGTTGACCACAAATAATCACACGTCCTTAACCCTGGGTTATCATCTTTTTTTGACCCATTTCTACAGTAAGCAAAAGTTCCCTTTTGTAACTTTAAAATCAGGTTAGCAACACTTTTAACCCATGGTTATGAACCTGGTAACAATCCTAACTCTAAAATACAGTGCTAGGAGAATGTTACAGCACATTGTTTAGCAACTGACAGCTAATCATAAAATAAACAATTCTTGCCTCATTAAATATTCATGTCCTTTGTACAATCACAGAAACTTTCACAACGGATGTTTAGTTTTAACATCCGTGGCGAAATTAAAAATGTCAAATAGTGATGGCAAGTGGAAACCTGAATAAAGAAGAGATTTGTTATTTGTTTTTTGCTTGTATGTCGACATTTTCACAGATGGACAAGCTGTTATTGAAATGAATTGCATGCATGTTGCGATCTGTATTCGTCCAATCAAAGATGCTGACCTCTTTAATACGCAAATAAGAACATTAACACAGATTTCGAGATGTGTAATCCTGACACTTGAATAAAGGTCTGGTCACATTTATTGTTGTACACCAATTTTTTGTTTCCAAAATAAAGCCATTTAAGTAGGATTCCATGCGTCTAGAATTTCATGTGAGGGTGAAAGATTTCTCCACGCAGATTTCGCAATGGGTTAACGTTGGTCATGTAAATTCACTGTGCTGACCTACAGAAAGCTACTCGATTTGCAAGTGACTTTATGAACTGTGCTTCAGCTACTCGATTTGCAAGTGACTTTATGAACTGTGCTTCATATATCACTACACTATTAACAATGGACAGTGGAACTTTTTTGGCCACAGAATTTCACTGATAATGAACGAACAGTATGGAATGAGACAACCCAGGATCATGCTTGCCTAGGGTTAGAATGGCCCTTGGTTAACAATAGTGTGAAAAGCCCAATAGTGGGAATGAAATTAAAGAAATTTAATCTTCTGCCTTGCCGCCTTACCTTCCTTGTGGATTAGATGCTATCAGGTTATGGGAGTCCCCCCCTCATAACTTCAGATCGTATCCAGATGTCCACACTGATTCCATTCTGATGGAAAGTCTATGCTCAAACAATGACATCCAGATTGTCTGGCATTGCCAGGTTTTGTTGCTTACACTCATTTGTAGATTTTGGCAAGGGAAAAATGCAAACTAATGAGATATTTCATGAAATAATAAAATATGTAAGATGAAAGAAATAGTAGATCCAAGGGGTCATCTACGTTTTTTTTTTTTTTTTTTTTTTTTTAATATTAGTGTACAAAACGAATCAAAGCTGAATGCAATGTGCAGATGTGGACCACTGTATGAGTACCAGGCTTGTCCTTGAATCTATCGAGTGATTAAACTCCTTGCAGTCAATGGGGTCTATGGAGATATATGGAATCTAATTTAGTTTGAACCTTTTAGGTGATTACTTAATGGTGCAGCTAACACTTACTTGCCCGGGATGTGTTGACTCACCTGCCATGTTTTTGTGACTTTTAATGGTAGAGCTCTTAAAAGGGTGAAAATATCACTCCTTCACACACACACGTTCTCAACCCTTCAGTATTACTTTTAAAGCGGTGTTGCCTAAGCCTGCAGGAATGTGTATGGTCTGCCTGTAAACTTCTCTTAACGTCTTCATGCAGGCAGTAATATTTCCCTGGAGCTCTCTCCACATTATGGGGAAAGTGAGTTTGCCATGTGATGAGGAGGCTGCAATTTCAGCTGGCAGTTCTCTTTGAAAACCCCCCTCCATACCTGTTTTTAAGGGTGAAAGGATTCCGTATTGTATTTTATCTCTTCACACACCATTCTGGCATGACTATAATTGTGGGTGATAGCAAGTGCAAATCGGAGCTCTGTTATTGCAGGGCTAATTGCTAACTTGTTAACCACATGGGTTTGGAATATGTATCTGTGATGCTGGTCAAAGGGGAAGGAAGGTTAACTTATGCCCCAGTGCAGTCCTTAGAGTGAGAAGGTAACAACCGTACTGTGCAGCAACATGTGGTTCCCATTCAGAGTCAGAGGAAGCTTGAAGGTTTAGAAGATCCTTAGTCCATCCACACTTTAAACACACACACTGATTTTAAGCACTTGTTATGGTAGTTCTTAGCCTGTCTAGGGAATCTTTTGGTAAAGTTTTTATGAGATGTTGCACCTCAGGATAAAGCACAACAGGGCTTTCGTTACTTTCTTGTTTAAATTGATGATGTACTCTGGGGTCTGTATTTTGGGACAGATAACTTTAGCCATGTATAGATCAAGATGGAGGGGAAATAGTATTCAAGTTCTTCAGCATTCTGGAAGAAAAAACGGAACAAGAGTCTGACAAAACAAAACTTGAGCAAACTTAAAAAATATCTTAAAATGCCAGGTTCTAACAAATGCAATATTTGGATTTGTATTGGTTGTATATGGTCTTTAAAAAAAACTTTTAAACTGTTTTCAACAAAAGGGGGACTTCATGTCCCACAATAATATCAAAATGAGTTTTAATTTAGAAATTAAAAACAACATAGAAGAGCTATTTTTAAATAATTTATATAATAATTATAATTTAATTTATACAATTTCATATATGAATTGCATATGAATTGCATGCTATTTAAGAAAATATATTTGAGCCAGACCAAAAAAAAAAAAAAAAAGACCATTACTTTGTCATTGACCAATATGTTTATTTTCCCCTGAAATGCACTATTAAGAATAATAATATTAAAATATAGCTGCAAGCAGCAATGACGGGCCCAAGCCACCAGCGCAACCGCCACCCCAGTGGCATTAGGAAAATGCTGCACAGTGGGCACATGCATTAACAGTAACCCTATGGCAGTCTGGTCTTAAGGGCTACTGCAATGAAAGCGTTACATTATAACATCAAGAGAATCTAAGGTTTAATTTGTTAACATTAACTGTATTAGTTAACAGGAAGAATGATAGCATTTATTAATGTTAAGTAAATATTAAATTCAAAACTTACTAATGCATTTTTAAAATGTAAAGTTATATCTGTTAACATTAGTTAATGTACTGTGAATTAACATGAAATTGAACTTTTTATTAACTATGATTAAAAAAGATCAATAAATGCTGTAAAATATATTGTTCATTGTTAGTTCATGTTACTTAATGCGTGAACAAAAGAGACCTTGTGATTGAGATTGTGATGTGTTACCAAAACTTTTTATGTATAAGGATTTATCTATAAGGACTTTTAAAAATGATTTTAATAATCTATAAGCATTTGTGAAATAATTATATAAAACTATATTACCAGTACAGTACAGTATATATTAACCTGTTTTATGTATTTGTTTGTCATTTTAATTAATTGAACTGAGCAGGAAAGGATCAAGCTTAAGATTTATTATCCTATGATTCCATCTGGTGACTGAAATGTCTTATAGTTTTAAATTTTTTGTTGGACCCTGAGTGTTATAAATTTATGAACCTAAGCATGCTTCCTAAGAATGACTTGTTCTCCATTTATAAACAAGTTTTGAAGAGTTTGGATAATTCACTTCAAAGATAAAAGAAAATTACTGTTTCCTTTTTTTTTTAGTTTAATAAATCGCCATGGCAACACTGTTCAAGATATCCAAAATCTGTATGCAATTTAGCACCTTCAGTATATTAGCATCATGTTGATAAAGTTTAATGTGAATTGCATGGTTCTCCTAAGAGAAGTATGCATTAATTCACAGCCTGATTTTTCCATAAATCCCCATTCAAATCAAAATAGCCAACTTCCTGTTGGCCGTAGCTAATGACTGTCAAATAGAAAGTAGTTTTGGTGTCTTTACCAAAAACTAACCTCTCCGCTTTTGTCAAAAGGTTGCGCTACAGAGCGCCTCCTCCACGCCCAATTATGAGCTTTTGCTAGTGTCTAACTCTCAATAATGCTAATGTGTGTCGAATTTCATGAAATTCTAAGCATGTTAAGTGCCTTGAAAACACCAGAAAAAAAGTTAAAGTTTGACATGCCATGGCGACAGTATTTAAAAGGGTCATATGATGCAATTTCAAGTTTTTCTTTCTCTTTGGAGTGTTACAAGCTGTTCGTGCATAGATAAAATCCCTAAAGTTGCAAAGACAAAAGTCTCATATTCTTTATAAAAGCCCATAACCTCCTAAAACGCCTCATTTAAACATGCCCCCACATGTCTGCGTCACTGTGTGGGAAGATTTGCATAACAACACCCAAATGTTCACGCAAAGAAAGATGGTGTAACTTTTATTCTTGCTGTAGTATTGTTGCTGCCACCACCATGTTGTGGAGACACTGTGTGTTTCGTTGTGAAAGCAAAACTACTTTGTTTGGTCTTCCAAAAGAAGACACAACTAGAAATCAGTGGTTAACCCTCTGGGATCTAAGGGGTTTTGGGGGCCTGGAGAAGTTTTGACATCCCCTGACTTTTGTGCTTTTTTCAGTTGTTTATAAACATATACATGGCTAAAGTCTGAAAACACTATATTCGATACAAACTGGGCTACAATAATATGTAAATAGCATGTATGTACATGATTGTGTTTTTGAGAAAACAACGTTTATGCATGGTTAGTGGAAAAACTACAATTTTGAAGTCACTGAAATAAGGTCATAAAACACATACAGAACATTTGTTCACAAGACTGTCATACCTGGACCTTGTAGCCTATAATTTTTGCTTCAAAATGATCATCTCGTTTACTCGCTCACAGAAAACAATAGATTGATTTAAATTTTCGAAGACACTTTTTGTTTCGAAAGGGCATATGCGAGTAGGCGTGATTGACCATGAATATTAGTGTGATTCACACCTGAGAAGACAAAGGCCCGCATAATGAGCTGCATAATGAGCCTTTCAGCCAGGTGTGTGACTGAGAGGGTAGAGTTACAAGAAAGGATGTGAGGACAAAATAAATGTTTATATATTTATGTTTGTAGTTTATTTAGAATATATTTAATTGTCCCACAAAATAACTTGAGATTCACTTGCAAGTGCAGTTTATTTTTATTTATTATTTTTAAACAGTTTATTAGGAACAATCAAAGCTGACTTTCAAAGCTGAATTTTTAGCATCATTACTCCAGTCACACGATCCTTCAGAAATCATTCTAATATTCTGATTTGCTACTCAAAAATACATTTATTATTATTTTTAATGTTGAAAAGAGATGAGATTTTTTTTATTATTAATTGAAAGAACAGCATCGTTTGTAACATGATTATTGTATTTATCACCACTTGTGTGCTAAATAAAAGTTTTAATTTATATATATACTGACTCTCAGCTTTTGAATGGTATAGTGTATATTGTTACACTTGGAGTAAGACTGGAGTTATGATGCTGACACAGGAATAAATTAAATTTGAAAATATATTCAAATAGAAAGCAGTTATTTTAAATAGTAAAAATATTTCACAGTATTACTGCTTTAGCAAATGCAACTTTCTGTATGGATCAAATAAATGCAGGCCTGGTCAGCAGGAGAGAATTCTTTACAAAAACATAAAAAATCTTACAGTTCAAAAGTTTTGACTGGTATTGTGTCATCTTGAAATATATAAATTAACATCACATACCTGGCATTTCCAAAATGTATGTTGTTTATGTGCTCTGAAGGACATACTTTTTTGAAGAGACTTTGAATAGATGGGAGTGTGTGCCTCGCTTGGTCTTTGCTATGTTCCAGGTTCCTGAGTGGGCTGCTTATTTGCATTGGCTGGCTTTGCAACAGGTTATCATTTATCTGAAATAAAAAAGTAAGCATGCTGTTTACACAAATAAACTGCATTATTAACGTTATTGTGATGGTCACTGATACTAGTAGTAATTTTATAGGGAAAAAAAGAAGTACCACATAGCACATTTATTGTCAGTGATATTTACAGCTTACTTGATACACTTTTTTACCTTAGATGATTGCAAACACCAACACCAGACTTAAAAGACTGGACATCGCGTTGTTTTCATATGGATTACTTTATCACAGAATATTTGTTTTCAATGAGTAAACTTGCTCAGTTTAAAAGTAGACATGTCAAGCTTTCTATAGATCTATCTCTCATGTCTCTGTGTTGAGTATTTGCTGACTTACACTTCATTTTAATGACATATTTCTAAATGAAGATCACACAGAACCAAGGCGGCAGACAGTGCAATCTGATGTTTTCTTTATTTTATAAATGCACAAAGTTTTGTGGTTATTATGTGTGTATACAAATAAAAGTAGACCCTTTACAGATTCGGTTGATGTATTGCTCTTATCTGTACGATCAAAACTGAAAGTGTAATTTAAGTTCTTTTCGGTCTTATCAGGAGAATACAGTATGCCACAAAACGCGTATCCACGTTAGTCGACCCCAGAGGGTTAAGTTGTATTTACAACACTGTTCCAGAAAAGTTCATCTCAAATATTCAGATTGTTTCCTGAACATGGGAGAGTAGCCTTCAGTGCTGCCTGTTCTGACTCACAGCCCGTAGGTATGTTTTCATATTTAAAGAATTTACCGCTGATGATTCAAATGTGAGTTTTGAGCAGTGTAGAGTAGTGCTTGTTGTGTGTCGTTTCTCCGATCACAAATGCAGACATGGTTTTATGTTTACGCGGCGCGATACACAACGCAATGCGTAGAAATACAGTATAAGTCATTATAATCAGTAATTATGTCCCCCTGGGTGCAACAAATGCCTCGTTTTTTAAGGTTTTTTTTTTTGGTTTTGTCTCGTCTCGCAGGGACACGACATCACAGTATGGTAAGGAGCGTAACATTTCCGTCACATGCTTGAGGTATTCGGCCAATCACATTGCACTGGATAGCTGCCCAACTTTGGAAGTTTGAGGCAGAATAGACATTGTATGTTTGAATTACAACAACTATATTTTTTCATGCCATTATTAGCATGGATTAGCACTTAGCTAAGTGTTGCTAGCATGTTTAGCACTCAGTGGTTTATTTTAGTGTGTTGCTAATAGTGCATCACAGTGTTAAACGTCACTTCCTGTTGACAATAGGTGGCACTATGACTTTAACTTAATATTGGCATGTAGATGTGCTCAGGGCAGGGCTCTTATAAAACATGTTAAGTTTGGGGCAGATTGGACAATGCATGCCTGAGTTACAGCAATTTTTTCTTTCATTGCATTAATAGCATGCTTTAGTACTTAGCTAACTGTCACTAGCATGTTTTAGCATATATGCTATTTTCTGTCCTGTATACGCTATTTTCTGTCCTGTTTTGACCCCCTTCATCGGAACGCTTTGTTTGAATAGATTGTGGTGGATTGTGGACTCTGGAGTAAACGCCCACTCCTATAATTGACTAACAGTTGTGTATGTTTGACAGCCTACATCTTTCAAAGATGGACGGTGCTGTGATTTAGGTTAAAAATGCATAAATACTCAGTACATATGAAACAATTTGTAATAACAGACAAAGTAATAGTGACCACATAATAAAAACAGTTGCTCACACTTGAGTGGTGCAACATTACTGTCAGATCCAATATAGTCAGCAAAGCATCATCTCTTAGTTTTAATCTTTTTGAAAATTCTGTTTCAGATTGTGCCTTTTTTGTAAACAAATCTGCTGTAAAATGTGAACAAAGGTCCAAGTTCTTACTGACACGGTCCGGATCTTAATTAAAAATAAAGTTCATCCACTCTTTCTTAATGTTGGGATCAGTAGTAACACAATACAAAGACTGTTTTTCCACAACTTGGCACTGCAGAGCGTCTTGTTGACTTTTGAGCCGTCTTCATCATTTGATTTCTGCATAGACCTGGGTTTGCCTCTCTTGTTATTTACACTACATGTGTGAATCGATGAGCAGGACTAAACAGGCAGTGATGTAGAAGCAGCCACTGATCTTCTGTGGAGGTGATTTTTAGCCACAATATTACATCATGAAGTGACACATTCCATAACCTGTCGTTTTGGCAGATTGGCTTTTGTAGGTATTGGGACGTTACATGCATGTCCTGAATTTTGTACACGTACATGAAATGTAGCGGGAGGAGCGCTTTGGTGAAATTTTATAGGTAGCGCTATCAAGCCTTTTTGCCACACCTTATTCTGAAACCCATATCAGATGTAAACTTTTGCCAATTCTGACACGTGTGCAAAGTTTTGTGAGTTTTGGATCATGTTTAAGCCTTCAAAAATGTGATTCACTTTGGAGAAGAAGAAGAAGAATACAAAGGGCAATTTCAAGAAGGTCCTTGCACCACTTGTGCCATTAGTGGCTTGGGCCCTAATATTATTATTGTAGACATCCAGAAAACAGAATCACCTTAAAGCAGCATTATGTAACTTTTGGCGCTCTAGCGGTTAATAAACAGAACTGCACGCATCCCATGGAAGAACATTCTAACCGGAGCTACTTCTCTAAGTTTATGTCTATGGCGATTCACGTAGGTATGTGTTGCTCTGCAGTGGTGATGACCCAAACAGGCTACAATAGTCCAAATATAAGCTCTTATTATAAGTGTACCGTAGTGATTCAGGATAAAACAAAACTAAACTTTTTGCAAATTTTGAACATAGAACAAGTTACGTAGTATTGCTTTAAAGCGAAGACTATTTTCTCTTTGCAAATCCCACCAAAGCACTGAAGTCCACTGCAATCTAGTCTAGCGTTGTCTTAAATAGATTGCTTCACTGGTAAATGATTAAGTAGGGGACTTGCTGGCAAATTATTAGACATTGTCTTTGTGAGGTGTTGGTGGTCTAGGGGACGGTCTGAAGATGATCTTTTTCTAATGTTTCCAAACAAACAGTCCTAGTGCTCAAGCTTTCTATCACATGATGACGTATGCATTGTAGCGAAATCATGCATGAACTTATGTCATTGTTGTTTACAACAGAGGGAGGGACTTGTGTGCAGAAATTGGTCTCATTATGCATTGTAATGTCAAGTTATTTAAAACTGCCTTACTTGCTGGTGTTAAACTGCTGATGGTGGCATTTGGTTTGCACACGCATCTAACAGAAGTCTTACAGTTTTAAGTGCTTAGGGCTGCAACAAACGTTTATTTTGATAATTGATTAAACTAACGATTATTAGACTGATTAGTCGACTAATAATCAATTATTTAACTGATTAATCATTAAACATTTATTTATTGAAAGTCATATTGTTATCGATCCAAAGTATCGATACTCAAACCAAAAATATCGATACTAAGGTGTGTTTTTTTTTTTTGCCAATGATTTTGTTTAACAAAAAATAATGCATTGAATTAATAGTAAATAATTGTGTAGGATAGAACTATTTTCCTGCTCATCTGAACTCACGCAAATGTTGCAAGACAGAACCAATCCATCACAGAGAGTGTTCACTCACTTCTGACAGTGCATTCAAACAGGGCTGCGTTTCCCAGAAGTATCATAAGAAAGAATTAAAGCTTTTGGGAACGGCAGCCCTAAACAATGCTTTATCAGAGGACAGAAAAAAAAACATATATGTTTGAGTTATTTCACAGTAAACAAATTGAAATTAGCCTACATAGTTTGTGCAATTACATTTATAGAAATTGGACGTTAAAAGATAATATTGATCATGTTCTATTCTGTAATGTTAATATAAATCATACACTGTCCCTTATGAAAATGAACCATGGTTTTACTAAAGTGACCGTAGTTCAACTGTAGTATTTGTAGATTCGAATCATGTAAAAAAAAAAAAAAAAAAAAAACATTTAAACCATGTGTAAACAAAAATATAACCTACTAAGTTACAATTAAGGTGTATTGAAAGTTAAAATGCGTTTTAAACAAAGTTAAGTGGTTATCATTACCCATTTTACTCTTAGTAATTTAATAATTGAACTACATTGCTACAGCGCCACACTGGTCACACCGCATTACTGCAGGGTCTTGCATTAGGTCATATGAGATCAAATGACTACCAAATAACAAAAATATATAAAAACAAATTTTTTTTTTTTATTGTTGATAATGACGACTAATTGTTTCAGCCCTAGTACATATGACTGAATTTAATTTCTGTTGTCTTTGAGTCAGTTAATGCTACAGAGCAGCTGATGAGAGGTGTACAACCAGACTGCTTATACCACAAACTTTTGTATGTTGCACTGTTTATTCTCTTGAGAAACATCAAACATTTGTCAACAGCCTTAGCGTAGTGCCAAGGTGGAGAATGGTGAAATATGGGTATTCTGATCTGTGCTGAAGGCCTGCGAGTGGTATAATTAACAACTCGGCAGCTCGCTCTGGTGGATTTGAATTAAGGGATACTTGAAATGAGCTAATAGCTGTGCAGTTTGCAATCAATCCTGACCCAATGCCTAGCTCTTAGTTCTTTTCCAAAGCCAACCACAGTTTATAACCACTCTATTATGTTTCCACCATATTAAACGTAAGCGTCATGCCACATATTCATATTACGAGTAATTCATGCCACAGTTCTTCTAGCTCGTGGACAGTTTGCAACATATGCTACATTGGCTCTTTGTGAGACTGTCCCACCTCACTGATTATACAGGTGGAAGAACTGATTTTACATTTTATGATGTCAGAACAGCACAAAGGAACCGATGTTGTCTTTCATCCTCCTTTTATAGTACCTCCATCTTTGGCTGACATTGCGTTCTGTTAGCACAGCTGTTCAAACCGGCCTCTCTTGCCAATGGCAACACCGTAACCCACCTGACACTGTCTTCACTGAGGGCAGCCGTAGTGGGCCCTCATAACCGCAGCCCTCTTTTGAGAGAGTGTGGTTTGCTCGTGATCATATCTTGCATGGTTTCCACAGGACAGCTTTTGAAGTGATTCAAAAAAGGAGAGCTTTTGTCTGTGAGAGCTGTTTGATGTATTATCTATCGGCCCATAGTTTCTGAAATCAGCAAGGTAAACAGATCAGGCTGATGAGATTCAATGGCACAGATAACAGGAGTAAGAGATTCATGTTTTACCTTCACAAATGAGCCTTTGCATCATTAGCATGTGAAACACAGGAACGCTGAGTCAGAAAGAGGACCCTCGGATTTAAAAGCTCCACCTTTGATCAGCGTCCTAAACCACACCAAGGCTTAACATTATTGCTTTTGAACCTTGCATTGTGATTCTTTCCCTGTTAGCTTTGTGCCATTTTGTTATCTTACACGTTTTAAATCTCTTGTAATACACTGATATATTTTTTTAACAGGCCTGTACATGTAGACTTTTATTTTGGACAGACAGACAGAATCAAAGTTTATCTTTCAATTTATTCAATTCTTATTCATTCATCTGGGCTATTAATATTTGTAGAAAGTAAGGCTCTCAATTGATCAAAAAATACATGGAATTTAAATCTCATTATTCACTGTTTTTCTTCCTTATTATTAAACAGAAATCTATCACTATAGCATACAGTCCAATCCTTTTTTCAATCGAGTTCAGTCTGTCTGAAGTAGACATTTCTCAGACTGTTCTTACAGGATGTGTTTTTATGTTATGTCTGCAATATTATTTTGATTGCTGTTCTATGTACACATGCAGACTGATATCGGTGGTCAACACATTGTATCTTGCGTTGCAGTGGAGTTTGGATCCTTGTAGTCTCTCATCATATCTAATGAAAAAAGCACTGAAGAAACCCTTGGCTCGGATTCATCTGCTTTTTTGCATGCCTCATTGCATTTGGAAAATGTGGACATTATGGACCCCATAGGTTCTCTGTAAACTTCACAGACAGCATTTACAGTATTTAAGCGAGTATTGAGCTAGGTCTGCATAGAGCAAGTGTAAAGATGACCGCAACCACCAGTGGGCAGTAGAGTAGACCACTAACGTAGTACCTCAGATGTTGGTGCTTGTGAATGGAGCTGCTTTGGTTTGTCAATGTTGCTCAAGTGTCTAAAATGTCAGTTAATAATTGTACAGCTTGTACCTCGGAAGATGTCTTTGTGGTAAATCATGAGCAATTGCTTGATTCTGTTATACTGCAGACATTGAATGCAGTCATAGGAGCACATATATGCTTGTATTTATTTGGTCAAGAGCGCTGCAGCTGCAAAAAATGCATGTGCACCTGTAAAAGCAAAAAGGAAAGAAACATTTTTTTACAGATCTAAACTGTGCTTGCCCTATAGAAGCAGCACATAAAAGAACTGTTCGATTTAGGTAGTCTTGAAGTCAGCGTTTCTGTTGGCGAGCCAGTCCTCGACTGTGGTTCACCTGGTCTCACATTCACGCTAATTAAAATCCTGTGGTCATCTTTATAAATCGGTTTCACTTAGAATGCAGGTGTGGGGGAAGCATTAAATAACACTGAGGTTTGCCGAGGTGTCAGTCATTTACCCTTCAAATTACTAAAGTTGTCATGAAAATATGTTAAAATGTAAGATTCCTGTTTTGCATTAAGCCCGTGGGGCTGTCATCACTCACCAGTGGTTGCCAGATCCCGTCATGGTGTGCTTATATTCATCCACGTTCTTGTTTTGCACAGCTGTTACTCTCATTCTAATTATGCTCTCATTGTTCGGTGTTACCTGGCATTGAGGCTTTGAGCTGAACCTGGCAACCACAATATGTGTGTGTTTATGTGTTAGATGAAACTCTGGCTTCTTCAGCCTTGGTACCTCGAGCTCTGGGTTTAGCAATCCCGCTCTCGTTTTCCGGGAAACATTTTGAAGAGATTTTTGAAAGAGAGATTGTTTTCTTCCTATGTTTTATGAGTTTGTGAGTCATAGGTTTATTGCATCACAAAATACCGATCATGTCCAACTGCGTTGCCAGTACCTCCCTTCACTTGGGTTGAGCAAAAATCTGGAACACATGCTTTTGAAGTTCAGACATCAGCACGTTTGAGGAATGCCTTTGTGCATTTTACAGCATTTTGTCGAGCTTCAATTAGCAGCAACCATCACAACGCACCAATTTTTCTTTGTCTGACCTCTGATTGGTTGCTCAAATCTGACTGATGGATTTGTTTCCTAGACTTCTGACCTTTGTTTCAGTAAATCTACACTAACCTATTCAGTTTTCTGCTCAGTTGACAGCTAAAATTCCCTGTCTTCACACAACAACACGCTTTCCAGTTGTGATCTGACTTTGAAGTCCCACCTTTAAAAGAGAGCTCTTCCTTTGAGAATCACTAAATCACCCACCCACCGTCCACTCTGGTGCCCATATAACAATGAATCTCCAGGTGGAATGGTGAAGAGTGCAAACCGCCTGATTTAGAGGGCTCAAGTGAACCCCAGCCAGTAGCGAGACTAATTTGTGCACATTTGCAATGTGTCTGTCTCACTCGTTCTTTTTCTTTTCTCCTTTTCACAACTTAGATTGTGTCAGTATACAGCTGTATTTATGAACACATAGAAGGAACTGTCAAAGATCACTACCTCTTTGTCAAGCTTATTGACTAAAGGCTCTATCAATCCCCAAACAGTGCTTTGACCAGCTTTAAGGTCGTTTATTTCACATATATTTTCCTCACAGACATTTTTTTCCCCTGACAGAAAATCCACAACAATTATTATCAAAAATACCTCAGCAGGTTGATCCAGATGCACTGTTCAGTTCATCTTTCAGTTTTAATGTGAATGCTTCATTGTGTTCAGTTCCTGGTCTGGAGGCAGCATTTCCCACACTCATCTCCTCTGAACAGAATGCTGGATCCATGAGTAGTGTTTTTGTTGTGATTAACACATCCTTCAAATCTTGGATTGTATAGTATATGAAAATGGTCTTCTTGACACTTATCATCTGCAACATCACAGAGTAATCCGCATTTGGAACAGCAGTGTCAGTGTTTTTGCATTGTAACTAGGCTTGGCTGAGTTTAGTGCTTTACTATACAGTGGCAAAAAAAGGATTCAATAAAAAAAAAAATATATATATATATATATATATATATATATATATATATATATATATATATATATATATATATATATATATATATATATATATATATGTATAGATATATATATGTTAATAAAAGGATATGAAAACTGATCCACTAATAGAAGAACCTTTTTCTGGTCTGTGTTAATCAAGTTAAAAGGATTAGACACTATGTGATGTTTATAAGTGGCTCTGGACATAAAGCATCATTATTGAGTATTGAGTTTGGTATAATATTTAATTGTAATTTCTTAGAAAAACAAAAAGGTACAGCAGCAATTAAAAAAAAAAGAGCAAACCAACTTCCGTAAACCTTCAGGGGGGAAAAAAATTGCACTGTAAAGTGGTCTTAAGGCCCTCACAGCTGTGTCAAGGTCAGTAAGTTTCCTTACATTTCAAATAAAATGTTAACTTGTCAACTTGAAATATTGAGCACAACTTATAAAATATATTGTGATGTGTCTCCCAAAAACATAATGATATTTATGAATTATTGATTCATGATATTGGTGAAGAATATCAGCAATATAGTGTTTTGAAAATAGTGATTAAGGTGTGTACACTCTTAATTTATGTATTGAAGGTACAAATACAATATGTTTTTACCTTTAACTTCATGTTTAGAATAAATGGCATTTTTAGAGGCATTTAACATTTTGTTAAAAATGGTGTACAATTTTTCAATACAAGCCATATTAAACCAACATGAATACAAGTGGAACTTGGCACATGCATTTTTAAAGTAGATTAAAAAAGGAAAAAAAGATTTTTCCTTTTCATTGTTTTGGAAACTTTTATTTGTTACTGATCCACATACAACGAGGTTAGATGCTGATGTTTTGGATTATGGTTATAAATGATCATGTAGATTGTACATACATAGACATAAAGCTTATTTTGTTGTTTTATGACCCTCCAGAGGAGATCTAAATGTGTTTGTTATCATTTCATTGTATATGTCAAAATGACACAAACATCTTTTCTTAGTTCCTTTAAGCTGAACCCAAGTGTGTATTTACTTATTGGCTGAAACTCAGCAAGCCTTTTTCGGCTTAGCGTCCGTTTATAAACTCGTAAATTCCCAACGTGAAGTACAGTCCAACTAATCCTAACTCTGAGAGAGTGTTTATATCAAGGATAAAACAGTGAGGAAACGGGATGTGAGGCATTCCACAATGAAGCACAATTTCTTGTAAATATTGTAATTGCCTGCATTATATTATCAAATGGAGAGTGTGGTCCATGTGGGAAGAGTGAGATGCCAATATTGTATGTTGTTGTTGGCTGAGACAGGCCCCTAAACTCTGTTCTCCTTTAGGGCCAAGTGGTAACAGTTGTGAGGAATTGTGGTGGCAGCAAACGATCACTGTCGCACCCCAGGAGGAGAAATTACCCCAGTTAGTTGCAGAGAATTAACACGGTGCCCCAGTAGTGACTGAACCAGCAAGGAAAAACAAGCAGAACTTTAAACAGTGCTGTTGGAAGGATTCTTTCACTAACACACTCATGCAGGAATACACATCCTTGCAAACATACATCCATCACAGTACAGCCCCAACTCATTCCCTAGAGAAAATTAGCCTATTCTACAACAATTCCTCTCATCACAGTGGTTGACAAAGATGACTCACCTTTTTAGTGGATGTCAGTTGTAGGAAGAAACCGCAGTCCTCCCATCTGCATTAGCTCTTAGGGTTTCTTTACACCACTCAGCACAAATTCAAATTATTATATCAAAGCAGCACACATATTAACAAGATACAGTAGTCACACTGTCAGCTTAAGCAGTGCTTTATATTTTGGTGATAAGGCTGTGTTTGCCACATAGGGTGACAAAAGCTGTCACTGGGGTGGTAACTTTAAAAAAAAAAAGTGGATTCTAATATGTGCACTTTAAGTGCTAGAATGTATCTTAAAGGTACCAAAATGGACCCTTAAGGCCAATTTATACTTCTGCGTCGAGTGTACGCCGTAGTGTACGTCGTAGGCTACGCACGTAGGCGACGCCGTCGTGAGCATTTATACTTCTGCGTATGTCTGTTTTGCTCTGCAGTTACACCGCCGAAACGCTAGTTGACACGAGCGGGTTCAACTGTGTTTACATTCCTCGATCCTCGCGGGCTTCTACGAACAATGGCGACTGAAAGAGAGCGGATCATGTTGGAGCTGGAAGAGGAAGAGGAGTCATACAGATGGCTGTATTTCCTCACTTCTTCAATTAATCGCTCGGTCACTTGGTCCATTTCCATGTTGGCTCTTCACTGAATTTCGGAATTTAAAAATGGAGGGCGTTCCAGAGTGCAGAAGATCATTCCGGAAATGCGTAGGAGGAAACGTGATACTACCAAGCCGACCAATCACAGATCTTGCAGTCCGTGTCGTCGCGACGCGTAGTTACATTTTTGAAGAGGTGCGTGTCAGGGTACGGCGAAGGGTACGACGTATGGTACACGTCAATCCGTATGCTACGCCATACCTACTACGCGCACCCGACGCAGAAGTATAAATTGGCCTTTAAGGTTCAAATATGTACCTTTTGAAAAGGTACCGCCCCAGTGACAACTGTTGTACCTTTATTTCTGAGAGTGTATGTTGTTTCAAACCTATAAGACTTTTGTAAGTCTTTGAAACACAAATAAAATATTTAAATAAAACATATTTCTGAGAGAGTCCATTCCACCAAAACTTGCCTAAAACCAAAAGTTCTTTAAACTTTTGAAAGTGAACCAAAAGTTCATAAAGGGATCTAAAACTTATCCATATCAATTGAGCAGTTTAATGGAAGTCTTTCATCCCATAGACACAAATAAATAGAGCACATAAAAATGGTCAACAGCAACTCAAAGAATTCCAACGTTCTTACGTGACACAAGAAGAAACCTCACTGGTCAAGCAAGCATGTTTGAGCTTCCTTTCATTTGATTTGCTCATTATATCTGAATTGATCAGTGATCATTTGTGAATAACAAATGTGCATAAATGAAATCTTTTATCATATAAAGTGATTGTGTTCAGATTCAGAAGACTTGGATTAAACCACTGGATCCAAATAGCTTACTTTTATTGTCTCCTTATGAACTTTTTGGAATGGACTTTTAATAAAGGTTTTTGAAGATGATCAAAAGTCCTATTTGTTCCTTCCATTTGGATCGAAATATGGTCCATGTTTTCATGTAAATTCAATTTTATGAAAAAAGAAGTAATTTCCAATGCTCAGCTCCTCATAATCATTTTATAATTTATTTTCAAGGAAATACTTAGTGTTGTAACCTAGAAGTCACTTTATGTTTTGTATACAGCCACAGCTATGTTATTCAGCAGATACAATTTCAGTGTGTAAGCACAATGCCAGTCTGCTGTGCAATTATATTGTTTGGGAGTGATAAATCAGTGCTTTTTGTTCCATTAATTTGTGTCTTCATTCAGTAGCTATGTTGGAGGTGTTCATTGACTATTGGGATGAAGAACTGAATGTTTTGCACTGTCATCCACATCGGTGTTGACAGCATGGCTGTCTGGATCTCTTTACTGCAGACAGGCATGTGCTCCCGCAGCCATGCAGCCCAGCGGGCTCTTCTACGGCAGCGGCGGCTTTGCAGGAAAAGGGAGGTACGGGTTTCTCAGGGTGACATATTTTTCATGACAGGCTCCTGGGCAGAGTCAGACTTCCTGTGGGGCGTGCAGTGTGAGAGGGGTAAATTTCTTCCATAGAGCTGTGATAGATCCCAGCCCCTTAGAATGTTGTCCTGTGACCCAGACACATGAGCAGACAGATCCTGTACTGCTCACAGCAGTAGAGGGGATTCCTTTTTAGTGATGTGAATTTTTTGAATCTGCTCAACAAAAGTTTTAAAGTGTTCTGCATGTTTCTGCAGGTTGCTTTAAGTCAGCATGTGGCACCAAGAAATTGTTCCAACAGCTGATAAAGACATTACAGTAATCCACTAGTAATTATTGTGACTCCAGTCTGTCAGTTAGCATCTTGTGGAGCAAATATTATGGATGGGGGACTCTTATTTTAGCCAGAAGGTTTATGGTTTTTATAAGTTAAAAACACCTTGATGGATTGGCCTATTGAGTTCCCTTTTAAACGTAAACATCCATAATACACTTTTAATTTGGCACCAAGCCTCTGTTGATCCAACTATCTGTGGGCGGGAATTAAAGAATGTGGAAGTAGATTTAACAAAAGCCCTGGAGCTGTCAAAAGTCCACTGGATGATGCAAATGTCATGTAACACGGAAAAAGAGTGCACATTGTCCATTTACATATACTTCCAACACTGTAAAAATCTTATTGACATTCTGCAAACTTATTCTTTAAGTGCATATTAGTGTATTATCAATTATAGTTCCATATTATTAGTGATGCACCAAAAATGAAATTTTTACTGAAAGTCAGAGTAAAGTTCTTTGACGACAAGCCAACTCTCGAAATTTTCTTATTGTGTGCACAAAATAAACACAGACACAGTCCAAACGTGTTATCTGGGAAGCTATAATGAAATGATTTAACCCCTTCAAAACAATTCAGGCTAAAACCCAAAATATAGTTTTGTTGAACCGGCCGAGAATTTTCAGTTTGCTGACATACTGTTTTAAAATAGACTCCATTTGTGTATACTGGTGTATATTGATTTTGGAGTAAGTAATAGTTGTGTACTTGTGTAATTATTAAATGTCACAATACACTTCCCGTTCCTGTGATGTTTCAACGACACCTGTAAGATGAGAGCAGCCACAATTCGGCATTTATTGTAGGAAACTCTTAATAGTAGGAAACAGCTCAAATACTTTCTGCTTGTACTGTAAGTGAGGCACGAGATCAGCCCATAGCGTGAGACATGTTCTGATAACAGAGACTAATTTATAGGAAACAGATTTGAATGCAGAGGATTCTCTCCAGTGAGTCACTGCTGGAAGATTCTGGTTTGGGGAATTGAGCAGGAACACTGGAATTGTTTGCTGTAAGCTGAGAGAGACAGACAGAGTGGGAGAGAGCTGGCAGAGAGGATAGGACAGGACACGGATTGTCAACATCCACCCTTCCTTTGCAGACCGCCTCTCGGAAGGATTTGCAGTGACTTTTTCAAACGATTGGCAGTTAGCGCCTGGAAAGGCGGCTCAGGTCCAAGAGCAAATCACTCCTTTCTATTATTTTCCAGAATCGGAAGTGTCCCATTCCACATTACAAGCAGGTACGGAAATGGACCTGTTAACTGCTTTGGTTTGTCCTTGTGAAAAGCATCTGGCAGCGAATGAAAGCTAATCATGACTGGTTGTTTAGAGAAAGACGCTTGCTCTAATGGGTCTGGAGGTGGGGCGGCCCAAAGTGTTTGAGACGATGGCGGGATGGTAAGAAAGAAAAAGCATACATGAGGTCATATGCAAGAACATCTGTGTCTGATTGGTGTCTCTCTCTGAGGGCTCACGTTTTTACAGCATCACGTGCAGTGTGGACATTAGGATATCCTCAAAAATTTGGTGGTGTTTGTGGGCCAAATTTCACACTTCTGTCCCTCATGGATGCCTAACAGTCATGAACGAACATCTTATAGTAAGTATTGTTTTAGGTCTAGCATAGAACATACTCGCCTCTTTATATGAGAAGTGCAGTTTAAGTCAAGTGATGATGGGAGCTTTATCTAAATGTATATTTCTAATAATGCCTTCCCTGTTGCTTTGTGCTTTGTACTGGATGAGACAAAATATCACTTTACCAATAAGGAAAAAAAATATATCATTATATTATAAACATTAACATGATGATTTTCTATAAAGCTGCTTTGAAACAATGTGTATTGTGAAATGTGCAAAGTCATGTAGTACAGATACAAAAAAATAACAGGTAATTCAAACTTTCTGCTTTGGAAAATATATTTTGTTTTTATATTTCATATTTCTGATTCAGATGTGTATACTTCCATGTATTTACTGCATAAAAATGTAAAAATAAATTAATTAATTAATTAACTTGATGGTTTACACCACATAACAGTCAAGTTTCTTTTCTTGAAAATAGTATAAACATTTTTTCGAAACCCTATGAAACCAACATGCAATGTACATTTCTAAGAACTAAAAAAAAATTACAAAATCGGTTTTCATTTTCCCTTAATGCAAACACTTTTATTTGTCATTGACCCACACACATTTACATTTCTTGCACACTCTATATGAGTTTGTGTGTGTGTGTGAATACACATTGTCCATTCCCCACAATGTGGGTTTAGAGGTTTATTCAGTATAATAGCAATTTAAATAAACAGCCCTTGCTTGGAACAGACTCTGCTTTATTATGTGGCTGATAGTTGCAGCCTAAGCCAGAAAAGGCAGCTGTCATATATCTGTACAAACACTGAGTTCGGAAATGGAGAATTATGTCACTGGAATGGCAAGCTTGTGTGAGGGGAACCGGCAGGCAGGCCTGTTTTCCCATGAGTCCACTGCTGCCAGTAAAGAGTTACCGAACTGTTATGAGAGACTGAAGCTAAATCTTACCTTATGTTTGGAGCATTTGCTTCTGTTTGTTAAGTCTGTTTTTCTTTGACACTGAAGAATACTTTGTCTGTCATTATGTGTCTCATCTCCTGCATTAATCTGCTGTATGTCTCCTCCAGATGATGCTTTTCATTATCCACGTGATTTTCGTGGCTTTGTCCGCATTTGTGGTCTCTGGACCCCCTGGTGGACATGCTAATTTTCTCTTACCACACGCGTGGCTTCAAGTTAAGCCATATGTGACATGGTTCTTTGTTTCTGAGGTCTTACGCCTGAATCAACATGGGCATGCATCTTTGACGGTCTCAGCTCAAGTTAATAATGGCCTGACTCCTTTGAGGAATGTCATGGGTTCAATCCAGAAATCTATATTAACCATCACATTGTTCTAAACTTGTGTCTTTTTTGTGTGTAAAACATAAAGCACTATAAACGTGGTAGTGCAGCCAGAGAAACTTATTTCAGTATTCACTGAAAATCTTGACATCCACCACAGCCCTCCTTTGTGTTTATAAGAGTTCATCAGAGTAGAACCTTCTCATTAGAGTAGAAGTAGAGATGTTCAGCTATGAACTTATAGAGGACGGCACTAGCAACTGCGTGGTCATGGGTTCAGTTCCCTGCAAATGCATGTGCTAATAAAATGTTTGGCTTATGTCTGTTTAAAAAGCTATATATATTACATACTAGTATTTGTATATACTATTAGCTATACATCTCTTAACAGAGCTTAACTTGCATTGAACTTGGAACATTCTTTTAATAAATCTGAAGCGTGTGTTTGTAACAGGCTGATATTCTGAAAAAGAAAAGAAAACTTTTTGACCTCGGACTGCATCTGTCGTTTTTGACCGTGATCAAAGCTCTGCTGCCAAACTGCCTTTCATCCTTCAGAAATGTGTTCAGATCTTTTCTTAGTGCTGCCAGATTAATACTCATGAACCTGTTCCTGGTCTGTAGCGTAGCCAGGAAACCTGCACCTCCATCCAACCTTGGCTCTGGCCAGACCACTGCGGTCATCAGTGTGCTCTCCCCCATCCTTGTGGAAATGCTTCAAATCTAGATATAATAAACTTTGTTATAAAAAAAAAAGTATACTTAAAAAATATAATAAATGTATTATAAAATACATTTTAAATTAAATGATATAACTTTCACTTATTCTTTGCGTGGAGCCAATCTGTGAGACTGTCTATTGGTCGAACATCTGTTCACTATACAAATGTACAGGTCAGAGGAAACAATCTTAAAAATTGTTACATTGTAAAACTCCTCCTTATTCGCACGTGTTTAGATGGAAATGAATGGAACACCAAAGTCTGCTTTGACTGCACGTTCACCCATGGTAAAATGCATTTGAAAATATGCCTTGATCTGCGGTTCTTAGTGGTATTTTGTTTCCATCGGTGTTTTTTGGCTTCATTTTGGTTCTTGATTTATATCTTTTTATACCTATCAGTTGACATGACACATTATATATATAACCTTTGGTCCTTCCACTCTTTCCACCAATAACATTAATGCTGTGAGTGACGGCTGTTTTGGCTTCTGTATCAGAGTCTGAAATGTGTTGGAGATTCTTCTTCATCAGGCTTCATCAAAACAGCTTGTTGCACAGTGGAGCAAGGCTTATTTGAGTTGGCAGGCTGATGGCAGCAAGCAGAAGCAAAAACGTACAACTTCCCGTTTCTACTGAATTACATCCAGCTCACTGCTGCTAGGTATTGAAAATCTGTCAGTAAGCTCCTCGTTTTTACAGTCGTGGTTTCTGTTCAAGTGTGTGTTCTGCTCTATCTCAAAATCCACATACAGGTCAACCTGTAAACTCCCTCTCCTTTTTTCTTTTTATCTTTAACCATTTTCTCATTAATCTCTTTTTCTTTCCGTTTCATTCGTTCCTTTTATTTCTCGTTTTCTGCTTTATTTCTTTCACTCACTTTCTGTACTCTGGAAAGAGCCTTTCAGCAAGGTTAGTGTTTTTAGAGCAGGGCGGAGGGAAGCCACACAGCTAGATATGCACCAAAGCAAAACGGCCAATTAACTTCCTATTTAATCATATTGTATTGGACATATTCTGTAATGATCCATGGTATTTTGTGCTTAAGTTAACTTTTTTTTCGTTTCATTTTGTCACATGCTGCATTGCATTTTTTCCCTCTGCAGTTTATGTTTTGCTCATTTCAGCTTCTGAAAGAAAATGAGACGATTCTGTTCAGATGGTAGTCTTCTCAAGTGTGCGATACAAAGTTAATGTACCAATGCGCATAATAGATTTAGACTTAAAAATGGGTTTGGAAAATCTCAAAGGATTCTCAGCAAACTCAGTCAAAGCTCTAAACTCAGCACACTGTTTCTCTTTGATTGTTTTAGTAGTTTAATTTAAGTACTAATTGGAGGTCCAAGCACCAAAGCTGCTGGAATCAGTTGTGTTCATACTGATTTTCTTCTTTCTCTGTGTTTATTTTTATTTTTTGCTGTAAAAGAGTTTTTCAGAGACCATAAATCACAGAGACCCCAAAATCAGTAGTACAGTGTATACTGTGTGCATATATATCCTATGGACACTATAATAAGCAAATGTACACTTTTGCAATAACTCTAATACCACTTGGACTCAAAAAAAAAAAAAAGAATTTCCTCTGAACCATTGCTCTGAAATAAATGGTTATATGAAAAGTATGATCTTATATACATGAGGGGGGGGGTGGGGTTTCCCAAAACAGCCCTGATTTCTAAGACATTTCATATGTATTGTCTAGAGATGGTAAAAGTTAACAGATTTAAGTTGGTTTATTTTTTGATGAGACTGCTAATGACTAAATGACATCCTCGCAAAGTAAAAATTTGTTACACATAGTCAAAGGATGCAAGCGTTTGATCAAGAAAGTTAAAAATATGGTTCACATTTTCCTTGGTTTAATGCTATCTTATACTTGACAACATTCTAAAGATACCAAATGTCACCAATTTTATGGAACTAGGGGGCGCTATAACTTCAAAAAAACCCTCAAAACCGTGCAACTGTGATCAAAGGTCTCGATCCACAACAATTGTATCCACACGTTCTGTTCTTTCAAATTTTCCAATTGTGGTCCAATCTGCTTGGACACAAGTTATTGGCACTTGTGGCTTTATTTTAGCAGTAGTTCCACAGATGTCAGCAAACTTAGACATACTAATACAGTCAGGAAGGCCTCAGATGGTGTGCGGTTTAGCCACAGCTACTAGCACACACAAACCACACATTTCTGGCCACTATAAATCCCCCCCACTCACCACAAAATTACGGCAGGAGAATACTTTCACATGTCTTTCTCTCTCTAGGATCATGCGCTAAGACTGTTTTTAATGTTTGACTTGCATTTGGAACTCTTGGAAGTAATTACGAATGATAAGCTTGCGTACTGACTTGGCTTGTGTATTTCAGAGATCATTGATGACCTTGCTCAGCTTGTGGACAAGACGGACGGCCGCATCAAAAACGAGACGCACAGAGTCAAGCTGTTGGATGCCAAGTCTGCTTCCTGTGGTGAGTGTTTTGCCTCTGTAGAGCAACTGTAGCCCTGGGTTTATGTACTCAGCTTCAAGAGCCGGGCAACAATAAGCCTGTCCATCATTCAGATTTATGGCTATCTCTCTCTCTCTGTCCCTTCTATCCTCCCTGTATTGCTTCTAGTGCAATCTGCAGAACTGAAAGGATTTAGGCCTACTGTCTGTAAATGGCAAATTCAGATCTGCATATTATGGTCAGTCTCAGTGCTGTGAGCTCTTACAGGCCCATCTGCATGTGATTTGTGTGTTTGTTATTGGAGTGGCAGTAAAGGTGAGATCAGGCTGAGATGTTTAGAAAGGTCATTTACACATATTTCTGGAAAGTTCTACAAGACATTACAGTATTTAAAATTTCTATACTTCAGAGTACTTTCTTCTTTAGTGTCATTTTGTTAGTCTGTTGTTAAAGGGGTAAATCAACCAAAAATATAATGTATTTTATTATTTTTGAAGAACATCTTGAGTGCTCTTTTTAAGATAATGAAAGGGGGCTGGGGCTGTCATGCTCCAAAATGTCAAAAAAAAAAAAAAAAAAACACAATTATAATGAAATTGGTCTATGCAGCTAAAATACTATATGCTATTTTTTTCTTTTTAAAAAATCTGTTTTACTCAGATGTATTTCACAGTTCAGAAGAAAATATCTGTTGCTACTTCCATTACATTGTGACTTTAAGGAGCAGACAGAAAATTATTTATTCACAATTTTGACATCCTTGACATTCTGACACCTTTGGTGGATGAATCATGAGAGAAATTCTAATTTGAGACTTGAGCCTTTCTAATTTGTGAACAAATTGTTCTTCTTGAGTCTAATCTTTTCAATGAACTAGTTGAACTCGTGAATCTCATGCACACAGAAGGGGGCTTGGCAATATGAAAAAAAAACAAAAAAAACATTTATGAACATGTAAGGATATGAACGTATATGAACACAAGTATTTTTAGGCTGAACGGCGAAATACAATATACATAACTAGATTTTTTTTAATTATTATTTTCTCTTAAAAAAAAAGTAAAGAAAATAAAAACATCCTGCCAGTCCTACAAATAATGTGCATATTGAAGGCTATGAAAAGAAATATAGTGGATGTAACCACATTGGCTATGCTATATAGTATGTGCAAAAAAAGCGGGTTCAAATCACTTTACATTCTATTATAACTTTACAATCAAAAACAAAACAAAATGCTTTTTAAAGCAGTATTAAAATCAATAAATCAAAAATGAAAATAAATGACAAAAAAAGCACAGACTAAATGTTACCGGTAAGAAGAAGAGACATTGACTCATGTGAGAATAACTCGCCTACATTGGATTTACCCCATTACTAATCTCCCTTTACAGTTACTGCTATCATAAAATACACTTATTTGCAGATTTAAAATTCTACATATGGCACATATATTGTCCAACAACAAACAGTTTACCAAACTGTATATTTTATTCAGAATTAGTGCACTCATATCCAATTGCACTCTGTCTGTTTGTGCTCAATTTGGTTCAGTTCAATTTGTGTTTTCAGTTTTCAGATGTGTTCATAACATTAAACTATTCTATATCAATATAAGCTGTATTGCATCATCCTGTATTGTTTATAAAAATATATTGAAACTCGATATACCACCAAGCCCTACTCAGAAGGGCTTTTCACACTGCGCTTAACCCTGGGTCATAATCACTTTTAACCCTGGTTTTAACCCCGGGTAAAGGTATGTTTCACACCTGTAATTTAGGAGCAGTGTTAAAATGTTATGGCTAGTTGCTTAGCAACAGACACCCAACCATGTACCTCATATTCACATGCTTCGGACAGTCACAGAAACACTGTGCGTTCTACACAGTCAGTGTTTGAGGGGAAAAATGCCAAAAGGTGACAGAAAATGCGTCAATTGGAGTGACAAAGAGACTGATTCATTCTTATATTTATAGTCAGAAAAATCCATTTAGGAAAAACTTGACAGTACAGTCAGCAGTATATGATATGAGGATGTGCAATGCTAGAGCCTTTATGTGAACAAGATGTGTGCTGCATTTGTCTCGTGAATGAAACTGACACAGCGTATATGCAAATAAGAATGTTAAACCAGGGTTTATGAACATTCCGGATTATTTGTTAACTCATGGTAAATTATGAGCATTGTGAAACGTGAAGCAAGATAACCCAGGATACTGTTTACCCTGGGTTTAAAATGACCCGGTACTGACTAGTTCAAGTGTGAAAAGCCCTGTTATCACTCTGTGATCTCAAGACTTCAGAACACATATAAACATAATATAGTCTTCCACAGAGGAGTTATTATATATCATTTATTTCTTTTTGAAGCTTCGAAAGCTCCAGTCTGCATTTATTGTATATGGAGGGAAAAGAACGACCAGCATAGTATTTAAATTTTCTTGTATATGTGTTTGGAACAACATTGGGGCTGAGGAAATGATGACAGAAATTTCATTTATGGATGAACTGTTGCTTTAATTGTGTTTTCTGTGATGTGATCAATGACTGCAGCCTCTCAGATTTCTCAAGTTTTGTGCACGCCAACCATGCCTGGAGCGCTTAAATCATTTCACATGTGGTAAATGTTGAAGCATGTCTGCATACTCGAGCAGCAGACACAAAATATCTGTCTTCATTAAGCTCTAAATTAAAGCATTAAAGGAATACTCCCCCCAAAAATCCTTTGATTATTTACTCACCTTCATTTCTGTAGAATGTCTAAGCTGCTCTTTTCTTTGCTGCGAAAGTGAACAGTGAACAGGGGTTGTCAAATGTTGTCATGCATGAATGGATATTAACAGGATTTTATTTTTAAAATATTTTTTGAATAACTGAAATTTTAGTCTGTTACTCACACAAAGCTATCATATGGCTTCAAAGACTTACTGAACATACTGTAGCTATTTGGACTTCCTTTTTGTTCCTTTTTTTCTAGATCTTGGTAGCTCCTGTTCACAGTATTCTGTATATATTGTATAGTATTCAAAGAACAGCTTAAACACTCTGCTAAAGATCTCAATCTTCAGCAGAAGAAATTAAGACATGATTCATCTCCTGTTTTGTTCCATGGAGGAGAGTATGTCATAAGAATTTGAAGCAACATAATGGTGAGTAAATGTTGGCATATGCTCAATTTTGGGTGAGCTAACCCTGTAATGCTGGTGTCTTTGGGGGGACGCGAGATGTTCAATAAATCTACTCTCACTACAAACCTTTTTGGTGTCACTGTTTATACACCTGAACATGGCATAATTTTCATTTTGTCATTACTGTTGACAGGTTGACAGTAGAACTTTTATTTACAGGAATTTTCTCTATCTCAAATTGTCAAGGTGTTATTTATTAAATTAACACTATATAGAAGATGTGGAATTGATCATGAATTAATTTTTATTATGGTAATGGGCATGTGAAGGGTGTGAATAATAAAACCGTTAATTATTCTATAGTGGGAGCCAGTTTGACTACATCACTCCTAATTGTCCTATAAAGATCCATCTTGACTTTTTCTGGGAAATAAATGCATTGCTGCGCTTGGTCCTGCTCCTCTAATGTCACACATAATTCCATTTGTTTGTCCAGAGGACTTTGTTTGCAGATCCCAGAGCCTGAGGCCAAAGTTGCCGAGTTTTGCACTGCTTCTCTTTCTCGCTCCTTTATTTCTCTACCCCTCTTCTTCTCATCCCGCGTCTGCTTTTAACACTTAACCATATTCATGTATTCTGTGAGGGGGGTGAAGGAGGGATTGATGAATGGAAAAATTCCTCACTGCCTTGTCGTCCGTACCCCACTTTTTTTTTCTTTTTCTTTTTTTTTTTGTCTTTCAGCTTGTGTTCCCTGACTCACTTCACTCCTCACGTTTCCCAACTTTGTTTGACACTTGTCTTTGTTTTGTGGAAAGAAAATGTAAAAAAATAACATGCCACAACACTTTTAAAATCTCTCTAGCTGTCTGATCATTGTCTCCTGTTGCCACACAAGGTTTATATAGTATGTCTCTGTTGAATTTGTCTTATTTTCGGACTGTATGAGTGTTCGCTTTATGCTGTATGTTCTAGAAGAGGATATTTTACTTATCAGTTGTTCTGTTGTATCTGTAAGTGTCTACTAATTTTCTTTCTGTTGTCTATTTGAGATTAGTTTATTCCTGAAAAAAAAACATTTTTTTCCTGTTTATTCCTAGGTTTTGGTGTGTTTTTTATATATATATATATATATATATATACACACCCTAAACATTTGAATGGTAATGTATAGATATAGACCATATGACTTCATCTTAGAATACATCCAACAATTATATTTACATCAGAAATGTGAACTTTAGTACTGCAGTCAAATGGCCTAATGCGTCATCATATTGTAATGTATGAAGTCTAATGTTATTTCATTCGTGTAATTAGTTTTTAATTTGTTTACATTCTACAGCCAAATACTTTATAACCAAACTCTTTGGAAAGACGAAAAAGAAAAAAAAGGGCTATTAGGAACAGCATTGACAGGCAGATGAAAATGATCTGGTCAGAGAATTATTGAGTAAAATAAAGTTCAGACCCTTCTTATGTTTTGTTCTGAGTGTTCAGGCCCCTGACTATGACAAGTTGAAGTTTTGGGGCTGTTAACACGACAACATTTTCAGCCAAAAACGGGAAACTTTTTATGTGTTTTGCCTGTTCGTTTACACGACAACGGCATTTTGGGGACTAAAAAAAAACACATATTTTTGAAAACAGGTTTCAACGTGCAATTTTTTGAAAATGCCCACCATTATCATTTCTGTTTCCACCCAAAACGGGAATCATTAAAACGGTAATGTTATGTGCATGCATAGTACATGTTAGGTATGTAGACATGCGCAGTACATGATGATTTTAAAGGCAAGTGCGAACAAACATACACAACAGTGGCAGAGTACATGGTACTGCTGTTGCTGCTCAAGAGTTTGCTAAAGCTTCTTCAGCATAGTGTGGATTTACTTCACCAATATTACAACCAACAGCAGAAATGCATCATATACAACATATAACCATCACTTCCCTAAAGGTACTGTTTACTAACAAGGTGACAGCGGCAACTACTGGCCTGGCATACGTAATACAGTGTTTTTGGCCGTTTTCGCAGATATGTGTAAATGCGAATCATTTTGAAAACCTTGTCGTGTATACGTGAAACTTTCTATAAACGCAAGGGAAAAACTTTTCCATTTTTGACTACATCGTTGTCATGTAAACATAGCCTTAGATCCTCACTGGTCTTTCTTTTTCCCTCGGCTTTGATTTTAAATAAATAAAGGACACTTAGGAAGAATGTGTGTCCTTTGTTCTGCCCCCTGGGTGGCCACACAGGTCTTCTGCCGTCTGTGCACAGTAATCTATTTGTCTAGCAAATATTATTGTTGTCATTGGGGAAGCGTGATTGGGTTACAGAGCTTATTTGATTATTTATAGGACTGACAGTTTTGCAGAGGTGAAAAAGAGGGGCAAACACACAAGCCTGGGTGTGAAGCTCACTTTAAAGCACAGAAGTCTTGATAGTGAGAATGTTGGTTTGTTTTACACAACATTCTTTAGGCTGCTTTAAATCTGAATGAGATTTCACCATTTGACATTTTATACAGAAAAGATCATGTTCGCTTGGAGAGTAAAACTTTTCCCCCATCTTGTAAAATGTCTTTCTACGGGTTTAAATGTGGAATTGTCAAGTGGGATAGGGGCCTGTTCACTGAAAATCTGACATGTTTCTAGTCACAGTCAAAATGATTTCCTAACTCACACCCTACCCGCAGCAGGCTTTGGTAGGTTGCTATTTCATAATACCAGTGTAAGGTAGTTCAGCACAGCTTCCTTTTGCCCTGTGCCTGAGTGCAGGCCAGCTGGCGCTCTGATCTCCAGTGGGAACACACAGCCACCGAGCCAAACTATGAGAGAAATGTAAACTAAAGTTCTGAATCCGGCTGCTAATACAGTACAAGCCAGTGTCCATGACGAACAGTGCATATGTCTAAAATCCTGCCTGATTAGCCGAGATAAGCATGTTTTGAAATGACGTGACAGATGATGGCACGTCTGCTGTTAGAGAGTTTGCACAAACAAAGGGAGCACTGAAGATAGATACACTTGAGACAAGCATAGTAAAAAAAAAAAAAAAAAACTGTATTGAAAAAATGTATAATGGTGATTTGAAAATAGAGGAACTGATTTTAAAGGTAAAAAAAAAAAAACATTTTGTGTCACTCTAGTTTTAAAGGATACATTTTAATACAGGACCTGTAAATGATTTTTGATTAGTTTCATTGTTCACTTAAAACAAATAGAAAAGGTACAATTTCCCAAAATTGATAATTTTATTTAATGTGTTATAACAAGTTCTAAGTTCGTTAATTATTATAAAGTTTTACATAAAAATAAGAAAAAAAAATTGTTTAGCTTTTTTTCATATTAGCATTTAATATTTTCAGTTAATTTGGTATTTATATTTACAGTGTTTTGTTTTTGTTAAATAACACAATTGCTCTCTCTAATGTTTCTGTGATGCCAAACATTTTAGAAATATTCTTTAATAAACAAAAAAAGGTTCAGAAATGTAATTTTAAGATTTTTACATCACAATCTGGGGTGTAGTTACTGTATTAGAAGTCATTAGCAAACCAGTCATTATTGTACTTTTTAATTCAGAAAAATATCATTTTTACTGTTGAGTTTAAACTGATAGGCCTACTTAATTTGTGTTATCCAATAGGCTTGGTTAAGGATTTGAAGTCAAGACGGGATACATATTTTATCATGGATTGAAAAATAGTTTTAAAAATTTTAAGAGATCAAATTTACATTATATTAAAGATCACCCTTACATTAAGTTAAAATGAGCCTGTGTATATTAAAGAAGTCCTAACCGGTGTTGATACATCCCAGGGAATGAAAGGCAATTGACAGCACCTAAGCTAATAAAACACACCCATGTTCAATATATCAGTAAATTCAATAATTATAAAAGGCTTTTGTTAGAAGCCTAACTGTATCACTGTAGGCTTGGCTAATAAACAGCATCAATGTAGAATGTTCACTATGTGAACATGTTGTATTGGAATTTCACAACTTCAAACGTGTCTCATTTTAGAGTCAGAACTATAAGCTTTGTAAAAGCCGATCTGTAACACATGAAAGAATGTTCTGGCTGATGTCAGTGACTCACAGTAGATGAGACATTCTCTCCGACACCTTCATTGAATTCCTTTAGTGACACGGAGTATATGAGAAATTTGACTATCGGAAGGATTAATGAAAGGCAGATGCATCGCTGAAAGTTTCACCACATTTCGTTTGTCATTCTCACCATCGGTTAGTGTTGATCTTGAGTTTGAATCAAACACAGCGCTGAGAAGCCCCATCTAGGAGTCATTACTGTGTTTATTTTAATGAGTGATCATTGAAAAATGCAAATAATGAATGGGATAAAATGAATAAACCATTTCAATTACAGTTAGGAATTTTTGAAGTGAATCAAAAATGTAGATTACATTATGTTTCTCTGAAAAACAAATTGTAGTCGCATAGGATAAACAACAGATTTCTAAAGAAAGGGATGCACATGTGCTAAAGATCAGTTGTGTTTTTGCATGGCAAATGATGAATTTAAATGTGCACACACACACAACTATTGACTGTGATGGGTATCTTCTACTCAAAGAGCATGAAGTTTGTTCATTCAGATGTTTTTGTGTGTGTTTTTGAATCAGGAATGCTGGTGGTGATTGTTCTTCTCCTCATCGCCATCATTGTCGTGGCTGCTTGGCAGAATTAATGACGAGGATGTTTCTGAAGAGTAGACGGCACATATACGGACTGCAGAGACTGTTCGAAAAGCCGTCTGAGGTGAACGAGAGATACTCAGCTTTCAAGCAGGCTGTATATATGAACACACATCTCTAAACCCCTCTCCTGTCCTCTTTTACATTTATGAAAATAATGACTGGGTTAAAGCCAAGAAATGGACCACTATGAAGAACTTAAATTCTTAGCTCCTCAGATAATGATCAAAGTAGGATTCGGAATGGAAAGAAAAATAGAAAAGAGCTTTGAGAGGTTTTGAATACTATGAATATAACCATGAGCTTGAGATGCTCCAAGGGGGGAAAACCTATTTAAATTCTTTGTTTGGCAGTGAAGAAAATGATCTATATCCATCTTGTAAACATGGTCTGTGAGTCACAAAGCAATACAAAATTATATGTACATAAAGTATAATTAAAATGTATTATCTCTTCTCTTTCATTATCCACTAAACTAGACTTACAGTTCAGAATCTGTTTTGAAAGAAAAAAAAAGAATTTTTTTTTTTTTTTTTTTTTGCATTAACACCTTTTTGTAAATTGTTTTTAGCCTGAAAATGTGACAGTTAGAAATTCTAATAAATGTAGTTAACACAGCATGGTCTCAGACGTTTTTTTTTTTTTTTTGTATTTGTTTGTTTGTTTGTTTGTTTTGGTAAAATCTTACATTTGTTATTGTCAATAATGTTACTCCTGATTATTTATTTCAATTAATTTTTTTTATTTTACATTTGTCACATTTGTTCTTCTTTGATTAAAACTTTGCTGTAATAACTTCTTAAAATGTATAATAATTTTTAAATCCTAATTTATTACTTTTTTAAAACCAAAATTAAATGCAGGGGCAAAAATGAAAAGGCACACTAATAATGTTTTAAGATTTTATTCCAAATGAATGTTGAATGTAGTTCTACCAGGTTGGCGTTCAGTAGTTATCCTCCCCTTTGGATTTTAATCACAACCATCTAAACAACCACAAACTGTATAAAAAAAGGAGAAAAAATTAAAAAGACATAGAAAAAAAATTCACAATGTCTTGTGTCATTAAATATTTTCTTATAATAACCATAATATATTAGTATGCATTGTAAAACAATATTGCAGACGTCTTGTATTTGCCACAGCTAAATTTACAATTCATAATATGAACAAGAAGCAATGTATGTAAGGTCTGCTGGTAATGTCAAATACAGGAGCCATCTTTCCACTGCTGCGAAAAGTAAAAACTGAACATAAATTTACATCATTGGAATACCTTAAAATAAAAACGAGTGTCCACTAAGATACTGAGTGCCAAACAAAATACATTTACATGTGGTATTACGAATATTACCGGTAAATACAGCATATGTATAAATATCTGTATGTCAAACATTGTGTACATTTACAAGAAGTAATCATTGAGTAAAGATGATAATTACTGCACACGTAAACCATTCATCAAAACTGTTTTTTTCTCTCTCTCGCTCTCTTTTTTTTTTTTGATGCTGAAACGATCAGTTTGCATTTTATTTTTTTTCCTGATCTGTGAAGGACTGACCACACAAGAAAACGTCAAGTGACCCTCATAGATCAGTGCATACGCTGTACTTTAGAGAACATCCGTCTCATTAGTAACAAGAAGTGTGTGAGAGTGTGTGTGTGTGTGTATGAGCAGCGTTTCTCACAGTGGAGAGAATTCTCTATTGTAGTGAAACATTACTGTACATGCATTCCTACATTCACAGACCCTAATGGACATGGACATTTTAAAGGAGAGCTGCTGTTGCTTTACAAAACGAAATGCTAGTTTATGAATACTAGTTAAAGGTAATTCGTACACTTCTAAATACCGTTTACACACAAGGAAAAATATTAACTGTACACACCATTCTACCAACACTTTCAGGACTTACGGAAAGGCCTGTTTATACAGTGGACTTGTTTTAACAAAAGGACGTCATCATCCATTTCTGGACTACAGACAATTGAATCAGAGCATCAAATGCGGCAAGAAATGATGATCTGCCTCAGTCATCATGTCTTGTACAAAAATATACATGGTGGTTTTATTCCAAGTTCAAAAATAATTGTAAATGCATGCTAATCATTTTAGGAATTATGCAAGCATGCTATTACATTTTTATAGATCGTAAATCAGTTTTCAACACTTATGAGTGCAGATTTGTTTTTCTTGTGTAAAGAAATGTGGCATGGCTCACGACACATGGCTTAAACAGAAAATAATAATATACAATAATAATAACAATTCTACCAAATATCTGTCTCTGTTGAAGAGAATGGGTGCTACTTAAAAAATGTACAAAGCTTCTTTTCAGCAATTGTTAGATGGTTCTTTAACCTTTGAATTAGTGAACTTTGGGCCACCCCCAACAAAAAGGCAGTCAGAAACATGTGCATTGAACAGAAACCTTAATTTGCTTTTGTTGTACATTTGCTGGGACAGTTTCAGCGTCTGTCGTGATCTGGCTAAAACCCAGCAGCACCAGTCTTCAAAGATTAGTATATACGTGTTACACTGTACAAGAGCTTTTATGTGTTGTCCTTTTCATTCTGTTTCATTCGCTCATCGAAAATTGCAACAATAATTGAATGAATAATTAGAAAAACAATATGCACAAATGTATGCATAAAATTGGGTGTTTTTCATGCGCGTTTTTACAAAGTGATACTTTTTAAAATACTTTTCAGACCTTGAAAAAAAGAATATTTTAAATTGGCTTAAGAAGAGCAAATTAGTTTTGATATCTGTCATATTAAAAATTCCTACCGAAAACAGAATTTTGACATTTCTGAAATGATGCCATTATTAATTATGCATAAGTTAGAGCAGATGAATTTTTTAACGCTAAAGCTCATTAATAAAAATGTTTTATTTTTTTGTAACGAAGAGGCATGCTTAAGAACTATTACTTTTTATTTATTTATTTATTTTGCTCTAAAAAATGTTTTTTAGATTTCTGATGTATCGATCCTCAATCCCCAGGTTGTTTTTAGAATATTAAATATGGCTTAATCTGATTCTCAACCAGACTGAAATGGTCCAAAATGGATCCGAAAGCCATTAAACATAAAATACCTTTCTTTATGCTGGACACAGGTGCAAAATTGGCAAACAGCAAACAAATCTTGAAGGAAACAAATAAGAAATGAAAACTGCATCGTGAACTCCTTCACACGTTCATATATATATATAAAAAAAGAAAAGTTAAAATTCTCTTCATGCCTTTATTCAAAGCAGCGATGTTCAGTCCCTCTTGTTTCTTCTCTAACTTTCCCTTATCATCTTTTCATCTGCCACTCGTCTGTTGTTTCTCTGTCCAGCTCTTGATGGCAACCTCTTTCCTTTTCCCCCTCACTATGCTTTCTTGCATTTTCCTTTCTTCTCCCGCTGCTGAAACTTCCGTAGTCTTCGAGCCCAAGTGTCCCTCCACTGAATGACCAGACTGCCCTTGTCTGCCACCACACCGCTCTGTCCAGGGGAATCCTCATCGTTGCCTAGCAGCAGGTACTTTTTTCCGGGCTTGATCTTCGGGCACTTGCAGGCTACATCCTTTGCTCTGACCCACAAAAACTGATCTCCTCTGCGGATTCGGCTTTCACCCTGTTTGTAGACAGAGATGATGTTGACGGTGAACTTCCACCACTCGCCGGCTTTTTCTGCCTTTAGGATGTGGACCTGAACAGCTGGTAGAATAACAGAAAATGTGAAACAGAATTAGCTACTTTTCCTGTATTAATACAGCAGTTTCAGCAGTGTCTCGTGGTGTTTGAAATTACTTCATTTAATTCAAAACTTTAAAAACATTAACTGCTTTAGACAATATGAATTGAGAAACTACTGTACATGGAATATTTTTGTACTTTTTAAAACTCATCTGTAATATAGCAGGAACACTTAAATTAATCTGTGAACCAAAAAAAAAAAAAGGTTAAAAATGTTTAACCTTTAAATTTGGCCATTTGCACAACATATAATTGTACGTGTTCTTTTATATACATAATGAGGCCTGAAAGTCTGAGACAACTAGTGTTTTTCTTTTAATACAAATGTTTTTATTACAAATTATATTATCAGCACAAAAGTTGAACTGAAAAATGTTAATTTCAGAATTCTTTAGTATTTGGTCTTGATTAGTGACCTAGATCTATAAGTCTAAACTATTTCTTCTTTTTAACTTTTAATCCCTTTTTTGTTACTGCCGTTGTTTTAAAATTGTTAAAATTCCTACATTTTTGTCTGTTAATTTCCAGGTTTAAATTACATTTTAAATTGCTGTTTTTCTTAGACTTTTGAAATCCACTGCATATGTAAATTTTATCCTAAAATCTTTGCTGCATAAATACATATACACACGCTGTGCCGTTAAATGTGCCTAAATGTGCTGTGTGCCTAAATGAACAGCCAGGACTGAAATGATAGTTCTGCTGCGTGTTCAGAGTCTGGATCTGATTCTGATTAAGTCATTTGTATAGTCTCAGTTGCCTCAGCAATGCAGGTCAGCCTTCAGTTTAAAGTGCTTTCAAATAAATCATGTAACTTAAACCTCGCCACAGTTTGAGATTCCTTGCAAGTGTGAATCCTCAAAATCTGCTTAAACTGCCTGTAGACTCATGCTGTTCCCCTTTCATTATTAATAACCTTCAAGGTGCTTTGTAAGGTGACGTTGACAAAAAGACCAGCAAAACAGGAAGATTTAATTTAGTCTGCTTAATGCTTTGCGCTTGACTGAGGCTGTATCATGCCGGGTAATGGCTGGTGATTTATTTATCTATGTATCTGTCTCTTTACATACTTTCCTCAGTATTTTAAGGCTAGAATTCACATTTTTCACAAGTTTCCTTAATTACCATTACAAGGATCCCTTTTCACATTTACAGGAATTTGTTTATAACTTGCGCCACACAGCTTCCCACTAGACTAAGTTTAAACTTCTCATGTGTATCAGGTGCCAGGATTTCCAAAGTTCTTTAATAACAAAAAAAAAATAAAAAAAAAATAAAAAGTAGATTAGAACAGACCAAATGCTTCAGTTGTGTTTTAAGTTAAATAAAAGAGGGAAAAAAAAGAAACGATAGAAACAAGAAATTCTGTCATGTTGTTTCAAAACTGTATGACTTTGTTTCTACTGTGGAACAAAGATTTTTGAAGAATACTATTGAGGTTCTCTTCCATATAATGAAAGTAAATGATTGACTTTAAGTGGTTTATATGATTTGTTAATAATATTCCAAATTGTCTGATGCCAAGCAATAACTTTGTGGAAGTAAAAGTGAAATTTTAAACTGTTAAACTAAAATTCTTGATATCCAGTCTAGCTCTCCTTAGCTTGTTCCTATGAGACCGGCAATGTGCAATTCATGAGCTACTCATTCTTTTGGGTCTGATCTTTTCAACGAAATGCTTAATGCAGTTCACCCGACCGTCCTGAATGATTTGTTCTAGAATAGCACCTTCTGTCTCTCAAGCTCACTTCCTCAGTGATTCACAGCAGTTCACACAAGGGCTGCACGATTATGACAAAAATCATAATTGTTGATTATTCCCTTGAAATTGTAATTGTGATTATTAATTACGATTATCACAATTTACACTGAATGATGTTTGATGCAACTGCATGCCATACTTTTATATGAAAATAAACAAGCTGAAAACACTCTAACTAAAAAAACCTTTAGTGCATTTCTATATTAAGCATCAGATGTCAAATATACATAGGATTGGTTTCTTTAAATTATTATTTTTTATTTTTTTTAAGTAAAAATATGAATGGTATTATAATGTTATACTAAAACTAAAACAATGGTAAACCCTTAAGATAACATGTAGAAAGAAAAAAAAACATATCTTAAGCATGCAGAATAACAAGTGGACTTTGAATGATTAATTGCTGCTTTGAACGATTACATAATTGCGGCATCCATAATTGTAATCGCGATTAGAAATTCAATTAATTGCACAGCCCTAGTTCACAGCTTACTGGAGAAGAAGGTTACCAGGAAAGACCAAATTTTGATCAGTTCCCCACTCTTAATTGTTATATGACTTCAGAAAGCATAAAATTTTTGAGTTTAAGTCTTATTAACTTGCCAGGATTTTCATCAGAAATTCACCTTTTGTGTTCTACAGAAAAAATGAAATTCATAGAGTTTTGGAACAACATGAGGGTGAGCATTGTAAATGATGACAGATTTTTTGTTTATTCCTTTACTTACACCAAAAAATCATCACAAATGAAATCAAATGCATAAACCTTGTCACTGTCACCATTTGGATAGGTGGAAGTCATTTATCCAGTGGTTGGAACTGGAATTGGCCCAGCTGTGCTCAGGATTCCTGTGGTGTTTTATGGGTAATGTGCCAGTGAGACACAAGGCTGTAAATATCATGCCACAAAAGACCCGATTCCCTATAAGTCTTTTAGATGACTCCATCTTCAAGTTCAATACCATTTCCAGCCATTTCCCCCCATGCTGCTGTAGCATAAAGCCCCCCTGATGCTCGAGAAGGCAGAAGGAAAGTGGATTAGGTTTAATGCTCAGAATGTGGGAGTTTATCCTAGGTGGTTCACTTTTGTGTAAAGAGGGAGCTGGCCAGCTCTCCATAACTGAGGACGACTGTAAATTGAAGTCAGCAGGGGACCATATTATCTGGATAAATTCTTAAATGAGTCTTAAATGAGTAATGGCGATGTAGAAAGGAGAACATGCAAAGCCTGTCTGCAGGAGGTGATGGCATTGAGATGCGGCTTGCAATGTGTGCCAGACCTCCTCTCTACACTGCAGGGATCCTCTGTTTCTTTACCTCCAGTATAACTGATTTTTTGAGAGGCCTATTGAGCATAAACGCTTACTATATAATTATTACTATATATAATGTATAAAATTGTTCTTCAAGGCCACAGTTCCTTTTATGTATCACGTCTTTAGGTGAAACGCAGTTTTCAATTATTGTTACATTTATCACATACCATCTTTACAAATACACAGCCTGTCCATTAATTATAAAAGCACTTTGTGTAGTTTAATAAGCCTCTTCTATGATGAGTATTTTATTTTTTTATTTTTTTATAAATTAAAATAAATGTTGATATTTTGGGGAGCATAAAGTAAAAATCATCAGGGTGATGCAACTTTCCTGATATCATAAAGAATTCCTGTTATAAATGTATTGTAACAGAATGTAACAGAACAAAAGTCTTATCAAAACACAAGTTTTATTTTATTTATTTATTTATTTATTATTTTCTGGGGATAAAAAAAAACCTGTAATGCTTATTAATGCTTAAAAAACAAAATAATGTTGTGCAACCAACATGAAGAAGTAGGAAGTTCAGTTTGTAAAGTGTCATATGCTAAGATTTCTCCAAAACATAATGATATTTCTAAATGAATAATCCACAATATATGTAAAAACTTCATATTGAAGATATATTTACGATTAATATGTGTACCCTCACATCTATTCAGTGTGTGAGGAAAATATTACTTATTAAAAATTTAATTTTAGTCATTAAAATTAAAACTTTTCTTGAAAATGATATATTTTTTTAAAAACCATAGGAAACAAACGTTAATACAAAGATAACATTTCATTTCTTGTCAAATGTTTTTATTTTTTTTATTTTTTTTTTTTATTTTTTTGTGGACAATCTTAATTGACCAATATAATAACTATGTCAAAGATCAAGGCAAAATGTTTTTTTTTTTTTTTTTTTTTGAATGTTCAAAAATATTACAATTATACCTATACTCATATCATCTATATCGTGTTTTATTCCCCATTAATAAATGACATATGCTTCCTGAAATGAATCAAAAGAGCTGTTGAAATGCTCTGGCTGTCATTAAATCTGCTAAGCTCTTTAAGTTCCACAGGGTCTCGCTTGACTGATGAAACGGCCCACCTCTGTAGGAGAGGGGATGCACATCTGCTCCTTTTCATGGACAAGAGAGGGCCTGCTGCCCCGAGGAATGCAGGACAGGGACATGCACTTCCCTTAATGAGGATATCTGTGAGCACTCCGGTCCCTTCTGCCCGTCACACTGCCATAGCTTGATCCGCTTTGGGCTCAAATACCTGCTGGGCTGTCCGTCAACGCAGCCTCCACTAAACCCCTCACTGATAGCCTTTCCTCCTGTTTGATCCTTTGACTTTCTTCTTGAAAGCCCCAAGTAAGCCATCACTACAATATACCAACACTGAGAGGGCTCGAGGGAATTCGGCTTTAGACAAAGAATAAAAATGTTGTCGAGGGCAAGGATTTGAGCCACCTGCATAAATGTGGGAGTGCGGTACGGTGTTGTGTGCACTTTTCTCACTCACCGTAATCTTTCTTGCAGTACTTCTTCATATTGATCTTCAGCTTTCCTTTGGAAGCCTTGCAGTAGGATTCACAGTCTAAATTTGGAAGTTAAAAGAAGAAAGGAAGGGCAAAACAACACAATTAAAGAATGTAAAAGAGGGAACATTGTCAAAAAAAGAGACACTTCTGCAAACTACACATCTATCCTAACGCCCCTGGCCTGTTGTGACACCCATCTGCCCAGTTTAATTGTGAGGCTGTAATAGTGCTTGTGAGGCATTCAGCAAAGTGTCTTTTGCTCCTTAGAAAAGCAGGAGACAAAAGGTCCCTCTCGTTCTGCTCTCTGGATGTCTGGACCCTCCCCTGCTCTGATGGGAGCTCTCTGAGGCCAAGCGTATTGTGCCACCCAGTGAATTTTTTATATTTTTTTTCCAGCTCCATGCTAATTTCTCACCCTTGTCTCCACTGTCAGTGCCATGATGGGCCTGATTAGGGCTTTTTGAATCACGACTCCTCCCTCCCGGTCCTTTCAACTCACCCTGTACGTCTGTCCCAATGCCGCCCTCCCCCATCGCAACCCCTGAAGACCATTTCAATCTTTTGCATTTATTGGTTCGGCACTCAGGGTGGGGGGCAAGGGTTGTCCGAGCACAAAGGGAGGTCAGGGGGGAAATTAGCAGCACATAAAGCGTTTAAAAAGCTTGTTGTGTGTAAAAAATAAAGAAGAAACGTGGCGTTTCAGCCAAGAAGTGCAAGAGATTTGGTTACGATTGCAGTACTATTTTAGCAAATTCAGATAAAGAACTAAACCAAAAGCAAGATGCGCCTTCAGTTGCTGTACACGAACATGATTAATTCATTAAAAAACACCTCTTTTGAGCATGCAGATGTTTAAATAGAGAAGATTTCTCTTGTCGTTCCCCTTACGCCCCACACACTGTCATGGCCTTCTTTCAGTGGATGGATGGACTGAGAAGACGGAGGAGGGGGAGAAAAAAAAACCTTTCAGCTCGCCTGCATATGAACAAACTTCATTGTTTCGACCGACCCTCGCTCCATGCCTGCCTTTTACTTTCTTTTGGACTCGCTATTCTCTCTGTGTGAATGAGGTTGCCCAGGCAACGAACGAATCAGAAAAAAATGCCCGTGAAAGTAGTCGCCCCGAAGTGGTTGCACGAGGGACTCCGAGGTGGGGTTGGGCGAGTCAAACCGTGCACACTGTAGATTTGAAATGGCAGAGAAACTGTAACCGAAATGAAATTGAGAGTCCATAGTGTGGCAGCCTCATTTGCATTTAAATGAAGACTGTAGAGCAACTGCTTTGTTTTCCTATAACCCTGTTTAATGCCATCACGATACTTCCCTTTGAAAGCCATCATTTCTCATTAGCTCTCCTTTAAGGAGGTGATGAGCACCCTGAGATTCCTATTTAAACATCTCGTCCCCCGCAGCAAGGACAAATGTACTCATTGTGCCCCCTCTTGAGTTAGGGGAAGTAGGGTTAGCTTGCCGTCCCATCATGATGCTCCCACAGAGACCAGTGTCACCTTAATGGATGTTTTTCCTGCCGTCTTTTCAAGCGAAAGCTGTGTACGAGAGATTTTGGCACCACGTCCAGTGGCGCTGTTAGCGGTGCCAGTGAGTAAAAGAAAGCTGCGTGTAAGTTTGAATGTGAGGCTTGTTTGACATTGAAGAATGAGTGGAGGGCACCGGTTACATGCTGACTGTGAGGACCCCTGTGGGGAAACATTTGTGGATGAATTCTCTCCGTCGCTAGATGTCGAGGGAAGTTGTTGGTCTGGAGATTCAGCGTAGAACAACTTTTCGCCTAATGAGTCTGTGCTATTCAGCTTCACTCAGCACTTCTGAAAAGCCTTGACATCTAACACTGACAATCTAACCTGCTGGGTCTTTTGGCACTTGAAGACGGCCAGACACTGTACTCTGTTGTTAGCAAAAAGATCTTAAAGCTGACCTGAGGTCTGTTTCCAGTCGAACCTCTGATGGAATGGACAATGCTAATGGGCGCATCTCAGGTCTGAGAACTGTAAAAATGTGGTGTGAATGAACGCACAGTGGGAAGGCTTTCTCTGTGCGAATGAGACTGATTGAGAAACAAATTGCTGCAAATAAAGCATGTAATTAGATTATAGCCAGAGCCCCAAGCTCCCACTGGGGCAGGGACTCAATGGGCAAGCTGGGTCTATTCCAAAGGGAACTGCTTTTTTTCTCCTTCCCTCTCAACTTCTCAAAATATCCTTCTCGTTTTCTGTCTTTCTTTCATTCCATTCAGGACTTTAAGAGAAAAATAGCTGTCTCCCATACTCTGACAATGGTTTAAAGAAACAGACCAGACAGCGCGTGCAGTTTTAATTCAGGGTTTGTTTTGGTCACGGTAGCATCGCTCTAATGGGGAGAGAATGGGTAGAAATCAACTTCATTACTGTAAATGAAACCCAGAGATGTGTGGGGACCATTGCCAAAACACTCGACATCTGACAATGCGAAATTGAAGATAGGAGAGACCAGCTTTAAATTAGACAAGAGCTTTGCATTCCTGATGAGACACTGATTCAACACTATTCACTCTCTTCCTGTCTCTCTCCAATTCTCGCTTTCCCTCCCTCTATCTCTCACTCCCCTTTTTTGTTCATTCCTTTCATGATCACTAGAAGCCTCGTTGAATTCTATGGGGCCATTTGGTCTTAAAAGGGTGACAGTGTTAAAGGGGTAGTTCACCTAAAAATGAAAATTCTGTCATTATTTACTCACCCTTGTGTCACTGTATGACATTCTTTCCTGTCAGAAAAAAGGCATGGTTGGGGTCTGTTTGTGTTCACATCGGACAAAACTACTGTCTCATTGTTAAGTTATGTATATACCAATCCCTCCAGGATTAAAATTACTGATTTTGCTGTGGCTTTCTCAAAATTTGCGGTAATATTTGTGGCGTTTCTTATTTTTTTGTAGTGAAAATATACCACAGACAACATTCTTCTAACACTGTTATGACTTTTCAGACTTTGAGAATCATTGTAGGGCTCCAGACTAACATTTGAGGACACCAGCACCAGTGCCATTGAGTTCTCACAGAAGGTGGCACCAGCACCTGACAGTAAAGCACTCACCCTAATCGCACATGTACATCTCGGAGATATCTATTTGATGTCTGCATTTACATATGCAAGATGTATTTTTAAGAGTGCTTGCTCATCTGCAATATGTCTCTAAGATGTTTCCTGTCAGATGTCAAATAGACATTTATTAGAATGCATGTAAAACTGCTTCTGAGACATTTATCAGAATGCACAGCAGATGTTTACCAGATCTTTAGCAGGCGTCTTACAGATGTACTTGTGCTGTCTGGGTAGTTGAGATGCAGATAAAATTAACTTTTGGTGGTGGTGTTCAATACATTGTTCAATAAACACAAATCACCACCATGTAGCCCAAACGAGTAGCGCAGATTTGTTCCGCTTTCAGTTTGTTTATCCAATGTAGCTCTTGTAAATCGGCCATGATGAAAATGCAAGGCTGTTAATTCCATTTTTGGAACTGAGAAACAACCTTTCTTTGACTGAATGCATGTTGCGATGACACGGGATGACATGTCACGGGACGCATCTAAGCCCAAAATGTGCGGAAAATCTGTGGCAATTATGAAAATGTGCACGCTTTTGCGAAAATTGCGGAGTTTGCTTGATTTCGCGATAAATTCAGTGATCGCAGAATCGCAAAATCGCAGAATCGCAAAATCCTGGAGGGACTGGGGATAGAAAGGCCAGTTTTTGGTGATTACAGTTTGTTTTTCATGCAAAACTATTTACAAACAAATCTATTATAATGCACATACAGTAGTCATAGTGCTTATTGCCATTTTTGGAGTTTGACGGTTCCAGGTCCTAATCACATTCATTTTATTTAAAAAAAAAAACTTCTTTTTTTTAAGATAATAATATACATTTGAAACAACATGAGGGTGAGTAAATACAGACTTATCTTTTTAACTGGTTATGTGAAATTGAATGGATCTACACATCCATGCAAATAATGACTGTAAAAACAACAGGCGCTGATCTCCTAATGCAGGTTTGTAGAGACATCAGTCAGTCATAGATGAGTGTGCGTCTGAGGGATTATGCAGGGGTTTTGGGAGTGGTGACTCACACCATGCATGACCTTGCCACACAATATGTGTTTTGTCTGAGCCGAGCAATCAGAGGTATTCGCAATGCATTCCTCCTCTCCATGTGGCAGTGCTGAAGACATATTAATATCCTTCTTCTCCTCTCCTCCCTCGACTTTCCTTCTGTCCTCCTGCCATTCCCCTATTTCATTCTCATAGACACCTGCTACACAGCTGCCTGCCCCACCCTAAGTGGGGAGACGTAGAGGTTCTCTCTCTGTCTCTCTCTCATTTGCAGTTTTTCTCCGTCCAAGTGGGCAACTGCTAAAGAGAAGGGTGGAGGTGCCCTGATAAGAACATCTGTTTGCAATCATCTATTGGATGAGGTCATATTTTTCTGCCGTATTGCGCTATCCTGAGGTGAGTTTTGGGCCCAGAGTGAAGGTATAATGTATGCGGTCCCATAGCAGGATTTGTGGGTGGTCTACAGCGTCCATTTTGATGGGGCCACTTAAATATGTCTCTCTTGTGCTCCACCTCTCCATCAGCTTGATTTGGAATGCTGCTCTTTTCATGGAGGGTTGCTCTCAAAACCAGATGGGTCGAGCGTTTTAAGGGCTCAAAATCAGCGGCACCCCCATAGACTGAATTAAAGGTCATGCCATCTTTGCAAATAAATTACGTTTTTAAAAATATGTTGATTTTGAAATATAACTGATTAGAAAAGATTAGATATAAGTGATTAGAAAGGGTGTATTTCATACATTTTCTGACAATTTAATTAATTTCACCTTTATTATACTTCAGAAATTATTTCTGATTTGTCATACAAAAACAAAAAACAACAAGAAAGCAAACAAACATGATAGCTGCATCGTATTAGCATTTCCGTAAAAAAAGAAACAGCTAAAATGTGACAAATGGTGGTGACAAATCAAACAAATAAATAAAAATATGAATAATTATTTTTATATGAATATTACATATAAACAAATTATATCGTTTTAAGGGGTCATATGATGCAATTTCAAATTTTCCTTTTTCTTTGGAGTGTTACAAGCTGTTTATGAATAGATAAGATCCCTAAAGTTGCAAAGACTAAAGTCTCAAGCCCAAAGAGATATTCTTAATAAAAGTTAAGACTCGTCCACGTCCTCCTTAACCCCCCCCAAACATGTCTACCCCCACATGTCTACGCAAAGAAAGAAGGAGAAACTTTTATTCTCACTGTAGTATTGCTGCTGCCGCCACCATGTCGTGGAGACACTGTGTGTTTCATTGTGAAAACGAAACTACTTTGTTTGGTCTTCCAAAAGAGGACACAACTAGAAATCAGTGGTTAAGTTGTATTTACAACACTGTTCCAGAACAGTTCAACCCAAACATTCAGATGTGTGCAACACATTTTAGAGTAGCATACAATGCCAGTGTTCTGACAAATAATGTTGACTCACAGCCTTTAAGTACATTTTCATATTTTGAAAATATAGATTTGATTATATAAATTTGCCACTGATGATTCAACGCGAGTTTTAAGCAGTGTAGAGTAGCACTTGTTTGTCGTTTTTCCAATCACAAATGCAGACATGGTTTTATGTTTATGTGGTGCGATGCAACACAATGCGTAAAAAGACAGTATAAGTCATTATAATCTGTAATTATATCCCCACTGGATGCAACAAATGCTTAGTTTGAAATGGGCTTTATTGGTTTTGTCTCGTCGCGCATCACAGTATGGTAAGGAGTGTAACATTTCTGTTACACGCTTGAGGTATTTGGCCAATCACAATGCACTGGATAGCTGGCCAATCAGAGCACACCTCGCTTTTCAGAACGATGAGATTTGTATAAAAGAAAAGGCAGGGCATAGAGGAGAAACAATAATGTACAGTATGTGGAAAATAATGTGTTTTTTTAACCACATAAACACTTTTCATTATACCAAATAATGTTCTTTATAACAATGTCATATGACCCCTTTAATAATTGTTCTCTCTTTCTTCTCTACAACAACAGAGACAGGCATAATGCAGCTTGCATAGCTTGCATTTTAGTAATATAAAAAAAAAACATAATGTCTACATTGTACCAGTTTTAGTATTTCTATCAGATAAACAATGGTGACAAAAATAAATAAATAAAAAATAATAATTAATACATAATTTTTTTCATATTAATATAAAATATACAGTATATATTATTATTATTATTATTATTATTATTTTTCAGCACTGCTTCAGCTTTTTCTTTAAAAAAATAAATAAATAAAAATAAGTCAAGCACAATGAAAGTTTAGTTTTACACATGTGCTGCCATATGCTTTAGGGTCAGGCCATGACAAATGGAAACACATTGTGGTAAATGGTTTAAACTTTTCCCACCACTTTGCCTATTTGTTTATTTAGCATGGGTCATAACACCCTCTATCTCAAATCATTGATAGTCCATTAAAGAAAGTCCATTTTCACAGTGCAGTTCTGACATTTGGCAAGAGCCAAACTACCATGAAACACAGAACTGGTTTCATATGGGCTAGTGAGAGTGAGTCGGTATTTTAGGACAAAGGAAGAAGAAATGTAGAGAGAATAAAAGACAGCAGAAGAAAAATATGGGGGTAGAGAAAATATCCCAGAGAAGAATGAAATGAGGTCCACGAGAGAGAGAATACCAGCAGCTCTGCTGTCAATCTTATCTGTCAGTAAAGCATTAGAGGTCTGTGACGATCAACCAACAGCTGCAAAGATTTCTAGCACGCTAGAATTCCTCTGTCTGTGAGAATGACGAATATTTCTTCAACAAAATTCTTTTCCATATGGGCAAACTAAAGCATGTTGAGAAAAAAAAAAGGAAACTGATGGCTCAGGGAAGAAAACAGAAGAAATTAAACATCTGATCAGGAGACACTTAGTCTGTAATTGCAAGAAATTTTAGGGAAGCATTTGTATATTTGCAGACAGTGTTTTACTGTCTGATGCTAAATGAAATCATTTGGCAGGCATGGAAGTTAAATCTGACATTCTGTTTACTTTTAGACGTATTTATAAAACATCTGCGGCAAGAACGAACATGTCAAGGGATGTAACTAAAAATAGATCCCCCTAAAAAGATTTTCTGCAGTTCCTCTTCCATAATGAGTTGAGGGAGAATCAAATCCCACTCAAAAATAAGAAAATAACTTAAAATCAGTGAATCAATAAAGAATGAGCCCCCAATAAAAACAAGTTCTCAATCATCACTATAAGACCCATATAAGTGGCCTATCCAAACATGATTTTAAAGGAACCTTTATAAACCGCTAGCATTTTTGAATAGTGAGCAATTTAGTCGAAGATCTCCTGTAGTTTCTGACATCAGATGTATTCTTGCTTAAACAATATTCTTTTCATATGAGACTAAGATCAGTTAACTAACCTGAAGGTCCCACTGTGCTGCTTGCAGTGGTAGTTGGTGGAGCAATAGGAATTTCTGTTCCAAAAAAGAGAGCACAGTTAGCAAAATAATTCAAGTTAAACAATAACTACATTTTAGGATAAATATAAAAATAAATATTAGATTATACAGACAATTTATTGCCACTAATTTGAACAATTTAAACTCTGAAGATACTGGTTTAACATTAGAAATCCATTTGCAAAACCTTGGTTCACAAAAGGGCATACGATTTGCTCAATTACTCTTTTGCTGTTATGAAAAACAGTGAGATACATGTCCAAGACTTGATTCTTTCATTCTTCCTTCCATGACCATTTCACGAATGGAGGGAAGTTTACACTCAGTGAAGCCATTTGTGATGAAAGACCTTTTCAACAATGTGATTGAATTCATAAAAGTGGTAAAAAAATAAGAATAGTCTTTTGCTATATTGGAACATAAATATTCAAGAAGAAAAGGGAGTTACTGCCGTGAGGACAGAACAAAAAGAGGACTGAAACAGATTGAGCGTACTGAGAGTAATATGAAGAAGTTGATAAGAGTGCTCATGTGCTCTGTGGAGCTGGTGGACAAGCATGCAAAAAAAGAGCCATTTGAAGGAAGAAAGAATCAAGTCTTCTGATTTAAAAAATAAAATAAAATAAATCATGAATGATCTTCATCGTGTGGTGGGGTTCAAAATTGTTTTTATGCTCTTGTTGAACTGTGACCCTAAGAAATTGCGCAGAGCCAAAATATGTTTTTGTTGCTTTTATGGTGCTTTGGCCAGTAAACAAGGCTTAAATAATATCACTCTGTAATGTTACTTATTTTGCATGACATATCAAATCGTAAAATAATTCAAAACACAGTATTTAATCTTTTAGGCTTTGGACAAAAGCACACATGCCATATCGAGTGCTTTAATTTAGAGTTCTACAGATATTACTACAGCTACCAAAGATTATGGGCACTGTACACTGTGGTGGTCTTACTTCCTATATCAACACTACACATCTTGGGCTCCGCTTGGTGATCATGGGAATGAGTTCAAATATTTGAATCCTAATGATTTATGGTCTTCAGGAACCATAAGAGGACATAATAGCATGTGTAGCCAAGACTTCCTCATGTTAAACTGAGCTTGGCATGGATTCAGATGCTGCTTAAATTTATCCAAATGGGCTATTAGAATAAAAATTAGTTATTTCACAATTATGAGAGAAACTAAATATGTTCAGTTCAGTTACCACAGTGTCCACCTTTCCAAGTTTCACACATCAGTGCTTGTGATTTTCGCAGGAAAATCAAAGATATATGATTCCAAAAAGTTATAGGTTGAATTTACTGCAAATCTGCTAAACTCCCCACCAGAAAATTCTCCAGAGCTATTTCTTTTTTTCCAAATATCCAAGCGTTGTTTCATCGACAAAAGCACCAATTAAACAGTTTGACTTCAAATGCAAACACCAGTGATGGTTAATATATTTGCTTCATTCATTACCATGCAGTGAAGATACTTTTAAACTTCTGTGATCTTTAAAAGCAATCTTAAGACTCTTAAAATGACATTATTTCACTGATTTGGTCCATGAAGTAAAGAAAACAGAATTGAAAGAATAGCAGGTGATAATCCTGTGGAATGACCTTAACAAGACATGGTTTCAAAGTCTTTCCTCTGTGACTGTTCATAAATGGCGATTTTCATGTTTGGCCATAAGAAATAGATCCTACAGTCCTTTAGAAGAGTTTCAGCTCAATATTTCAAGCAATCCATGGACAGAAACATTTGTAAGTGCATTGGCTCATTGGGGATTGAAGTGGAAAAAAAATAGAGATCTTGACATTGAGTGATCCACATACTTATGCAGGGGGCAATAGGTGATCGGCTCTGCTGGTAGCCTTTAGCACAACGGTTGCATGTGATACCCGTCACACCGTCTTTACAGGGGCATTGGCCTGTGGTTTGGTTACAGGTTTTGCCCGCGGCCCCCACAGGATGGCAATCACAGGCTGTGAGGAACAGAAGAAAAGAGATAAAAGAAAAGCACATACAAACAGTACATACATACAAAAAGCACAGATAAACTATAAAAGTAGCTTTAAGGGCCCAAGTCTGGGGAAATAAGAGGGTGAGGATTGGTGAAGCAGTTGAAAAACGCATTGTGTTTTGTAAAAGTGGTGACCAGTCTCGTGACAAGAGCATGCACATATACATACAAATTCAAAACACAAAACTTCTGTATGATAGTCAATGATTTTACAGAAGGAGTGGCTTGAGAATATCTTTTATTCCTCGGTATGCATTTAACTCCAACCATAAACACACAAAGACAGGGCACACCAGATACAGCCCCTAAATGTATCTGGACATTTCTGGACACTCAAGTCTACCTTAAAAATGTCAATGTACTCGCTAAAAATATAAAACTGAAAAAATGTCAAACCTGATATCTGAAAGCTGCTTTTTTTTTTCAGAATTTACTTCACATTTGAGACATTTTTATATTTTTTTATATGTGATTTTTCTAGAGTTAACACAGGTGTCATATCAACTAGTAATATTTTGCTAATATTTTTCTATATATTTTGCTATATATTTTCTAAGCAAAAACTGTTTTTTTGTCTTTTTTGTCTTTAATCAACACAAAACATACTCTTTTTCTTGTGAATTATTTTGCAAGAAAGGAATCCTTTACTATTCCTTTGGAACCACTGTATTATGATAAATATTCAAATTGGCAAAAACATCTAAGTATCTATTATATCTAAAAAATATCTGTAACAAACACATTTCCTTAAAATATGTTTCCATATTGTGCTTGTGCCAATAATGTCTGTCACATTTCCTTTCTCTTGGGAGGTCTTTCTCTAACATATGGCTCAGCGTCTCTCTCCGCTTCTTAAAGCTTGTGAACTAATTGTATTGCCTTTGTGTCAAAACTCCTTTCAAGTCCATTTTCTTAAATTCCCACCATGGGTGGTTACATTAAAGTTACTTTCGCAAAGAGGCCAATGCTACTTACTTAATATTTCCCCCACCAGCACTGTAGAAGTGATACACTGTCAAATGTTTATTGTAAATTGGCTCATATATTTGTATGAGTAATGAAGCACAGAGAGTTGTGCTTAAACTTTATTTCTTTTAAGTCTGTGCTTAGAGCATTGAAGTGAGGTTCCAGTCCCACGGCTGGAACGGTGCAGAGAGACAGCCACTCCCTGCATGTCTGTCTCTTGTCGCTTGTCACTCTCTTGTCATTAAAGCCAAGTTTATGTCTTGTCTTTGAAGTTGTCATTATGTAGAAAATTGCCACATTTTGTTTCTCGTTATAAATGTGCATTAAAACGCCCTAAAGATTCAATAAACAGCTCAGCTGACTAATTCCTAATAAATGAAACAGCTTCACACCCTTAAATGCGGCACAGGTCATTTTCAGAAATGATTTTCTGTCTTTGTGGAAATGGATGATCAAGAGTCTTAAAAAGAACTAAATGCTGAGGTGTCGGCTGCAATATATATGTATAAATAGATAAATATATATATATTATTCATTTAGAACTACGCAGATACGTTTATGTGCATTCGGGCGCTTTTTTCAGATAGGCTATAAGTCCTAATATTAACGTTATGTCGTATAAATAATGAAGCATATTCTATATGAAATGATGAGTTTAATCCCATTGATTGAAAACTTGCTATCAAATGCGTCACTCTACTGGTCATCTAAAGCACGCATAATTCAAAACAGAAATGCAGAACATTAATAACTACTGTCCTTCAAACATATGATTCGACTATCAGTCGAATATAAACAAGATTCAAAAATTCCGACTATGAAAATCCTTAGTCGGGGACACCCCTATTATATATATATTTACTCATGACTCATTGATCTCGTTGCAGTGGTTGCCTGCTCAAGCAATAATCTAGGTTCGGTAAAAGTTAGGTTTAATGAGCAGCATATTTGGCATAATATTGATTACCATAAGAATTTATTGGAACGTAAGCCTTAAAAATAAAAAAAAGGTTACAGTACAATGGTACTTTACAGAAAATAATTTTCTTGGAGAAAATGGCATCTCCCCAACAACTGTCCAAATCAGATAAATTAACGTAAAACACATGGAGTGCAGGTGTATGTCTCTCAAACATTTGAGCTTCTGCTGTCTGATAAGAGCCTGTCTGGAGAGTGTTTAAGTGGTTGTCCACTTAGCAGTGAAGTGGCACTACACCAGATTCCTGACGTAGATATGGATCTACTGTTTCCTCTCCTCCTCATCCACTCACTCTCAACACTGCCATGTCCCTGGTAAAAGAAGTACCAAGCTGAGAGTTTATCAATATACGAGCCTGAAGTTTTTTTTTTTTTTTTTTCTGATTTCACAGACAACCTAATAAGAACCAAAAATTAATTTCTTCTGTTATTTACTCACCATAATGTCATTTCAAACCTGTATGAACTTCTTTTTTTTTTTTTTCTGTGGAAAACAAAAGGTGACTTTTTAAAGAATATCCGGTCACTCCACTTCCACTTTTCTAAACAATTATACTTTCATACTTTCAGTTTTTTTTTTTTTTTTTAAGTATGGACTTTCATGGAGTTTTTTGTCATTTTTAGAGCATTATTGGAGCATTATGTACATTTATATACATATAATATATATGTACATTTATCGAAGAAAAAGAAAGAAAGAAAAGGCCAAAAATTGAGTGATTGATGAGAGCATTTAATCCATTTGAAAGGGATCTGCATGCGGCAGCTTTACTAGAGTAGATTGCACAATGTGAGAAGTTTAGATCCCTGCCAATAGTTTACCATAAAGCTGCTGTTTGAAGTCTGAGCTCCTCTCCTCCATTAAAAACATCATGTTGAGAGTCGGTGGGGTAATTTGTGTGTTGTTGGAGGACGGCCAGCTCAGCCCAGGCTCAGTATTGTAGTGCTTAGTTTCTGCTCTGAAGCTAATAAAGGGAAGAAAAAATGAGAGCAACTTCACTATAAACACCGCTGAGTGTTTTTTTTCTGATATCTTTTGAGTGTCTGTTTTTGCTTAAATTCATGTTAGGGTGTTTTGAGACAAATATTCTTCTTTTCTTCTTCGTTTTTCCACAATAGCGAGCATTAGCATTATCATTTGATGAAATAATGAATGTCACTCCAAGCACCATGTCTTTTTGTCAACAAACGTTTTGCAAAGTTGTCCTTTTTATGCACTACATTCTCATCTAATTGAAGCCAGCCACAAAAGAAGTAGTTTTTTTTAATCTAATGAGAAAAGTGAGGTAATGTAAAACAATATTTTCAAATCCCCAACAGAAGAGGTTATTTGTAGTTAATAATAGTACAGTTTTGTGACAATGCAAGACACATGTTCAAGTGAAAGGGGTAATAGTGTGACCACAGACACTACACAGCTCTCACTTCAAGCATAATCTCTACTAGCATACTCAGTACTAACTTTCTTGGCTTTTCCCAGAACCCTAATGAGGATGGGGAGAAAATGAGCCTTTTATTTTGTCTATTTGTATATAAACCCATGGCAACCACACATTGAAGGCACAATTAGATTGACTGGCAAAAGTTTTGCTGCCTGGGATCCCATCAGAGACTGATGTCATTCTCTTTAGCTTGCTAGTTCTTAGCAATCCATATAAACTGAAACATTCATATAATACTGAACCAAGATTCCAAGCTAACCAAAAATGTCTGAATAATTAACAGCCCACCCAATGGGGTGACAACGGTCCGGTGTGGCTGACAGTTTGCAGAGCGCCACTCACTTACATGATCTAAGTGTGGTTTACTGTATTAAAATGAAATGGCTCATTTAACAAATCAAATCTTCAAAGGAGTCACTCACTCCAGTGGGCAGGAGAAATGATGAAGCAAATGTTTCCTAAGAATAAATGAATCTTATGGAGCAAACAACTCAAAGAGAAAAACAAGATGCACCTTGCAAAGCAAAGCTGCCTTCACTTTGTGTGTTTACAGTGTGGTTTATGAAGGGTGAAGCCACAAATCAGATGTTTGAAGTTTCATAGAAGTTCTAACCTAACAGAGTGCGGCAGCACATCACATCAAAAAGCACATCATTCTTTATGTATCTTAAAGGGAATGTTCCAGTTGCCCAATTGAACAAGTGTTTTTTGATATATAACTTTACAGTAAATATAAAATAAGTGTAACTATTTAGTACAGGGACCAATACTCTCTATTAACTAGTTGCTTATTAGCATGCTTATTATTAACAAAATGGCTGTTTTTTGTACTTATAAAGCACATATTCCGCATGACCATATTCTACATTTGTAATCTTACCCAATACATAAACTTAACAACTACCTCACTAACTATTAATAAGCAGCAAATTAGGAGTTTATTAAGGCAAAAGTCGTAGTTAATGGTTTAGTAAGAATTGGACCTTAAAATAAAGTGTAACCAAAATAAATTTGATGTTTGACATTTTTATTTAGTTTAGTTCACCTGTTGGGTGGTTCTACCAGTCATTTGTGGGCATAAAACACATGGTTTGGTTACCAACATTCTTAAAAATATCTTCTTTCTTGTTTAACATAAGAAATAAAGTCATATGTGACCCTGGACCACAAAACCAATCTTAAGTTGCCGGGGTATATTTGTAGCAATAGCCAAAAAACATTGTATGGGTAAAAATTATAAATTTTTCTTTTATGCCAAAAATCATTAGGATATTAGGTAAAGATCATGTTCCATGAAGATATTTTGTACATTTCCTACCATAAATATATCAAAACTTAATTTTTGGTTAGTTCTATACATTGTTAAGAATTCATTTGGACAACTTCAAAGGAGATTTTCGCAGTATTTAGATTTTTTTTTTTTTTTTTGCACCCTCAGATTCCAGATTTTCAAATAGTTGTATCTCAGCCAAATATAGTCCTATCCTATCCTACATCAATGAAAAGCTTATTTATTCAGCTTTCAGATGATGTATAAATCTCAGTTTCGAAAAATTTACACTTACGAAGTTTTGTGGTCCAGGGTTACATATAGGTTTAGAATGGCATGAGGGTGAGTAAATGTTAAGAAAAAGTTTGGGTTAACATTCCCTTCTAGAAGACACATATTATGTTGAACATGAAACAGGGAGCCTCTGATTTGAAGCTCTGCACGAGGGCAGAACATACCGTAATTGTTTCTCCTGAAGTAAATTGTTATAGTTTTAGTTGCCACTATTTCATTGCTCTGATTAAGAGTGTGAGGACTAGTCAAAAGAAAAAGAGAAAGCATGTGGTGAACACATCAAATTAATGAGCATGAGGGGAGTTAGGTGCTTTATATTACAACATACTTGCACCTATTTTCATTAACTTGCAATACATCACATATTTAGCTTGTGAAAATGTTTTCTTTGGCGGGAATTGAATATCATGCTTCATATCATTTGTCACCTTTCTATAATTACACACACATCCTTTTTTATACATCTGTTTTGATGTAATCTAATACAGCTGTATAACTTGGACAGTGTTTGATTGTAATTACATTAAGGTCTCTAACTGTGTTTTCAGAACAATTTAAAATGAAGCAACATTTGATTTGATGCAGTCAGCTGAGATTAACACCAGGTCTTTTTCTCATTTGAAAAGTGCCAGTGTTTTCCTGTGTTTAAACATCAAGAGTAGGAGACCCAGAGTGAACCGACTTAAATATCCAAGTAAGTAAAATATTAGAATACTCACATATATATATATATATATATATATATATATATATATATATATATACATATAAACAGTATAATAATGAGCTTGCGCCTATTGTGATGATGCTAGCAGTGCTGATAAATGTTCCTAGCATAAAATAACACAAAAGGCAGTTGAACCTGAAGATAAATGACTTGACCAAAAACATAACAAATATGGATGACTGTTGCGAAAGAATGAAAGCAATGAGAAATGTACAGAGACAGACAAAATCATGCAAATGGATGAAAGCAACAGCAAACATTCAGCACTGGGAATTTTCAGTTAAATCCAAAAGTTTGCAAGAATTGCAGTAAATCTCTCTTACAACGAAGTGTATGCATTAAAAAAAAAAAAAGTTCTCAATGGTTGTGGGTCACAATGATGCATTTTTGATCCAGAATTGATTCGTCCCCAATATTTCATCCATTAATACATCTTTCATAGTAGTACATGAATATTTTGAAAAGTTTATTACTAATTCTTTAACAATCTAAAGGGTATAATGGCTATTTTTAGTCTGTTATTCTTTTCAAAGTTTTCCTTGAACCATTAGTGAATTCCATTTGGTTTGTTGACCCTAATTTCCAAGTGCCTGGGAAATCCTCCATGGCCTCTGTCTCAAATCTCAGGGAAACAGAAGAGTTCATTAACTTTCCAAGCAAAGCAGATCATTTTAATAAAACTTTAGAAAAGAGGCCCAGGGTCATCAGAGACCTGCAGGATTATTCACCCTTGATTTTAATTACAGAAGGCTTTCAAAAGCAGAAAAAAATTAAACAGAAGAGTGATCTAATGCCAGCTTGACTGTCACATCCTGTGAATCTGATAAGAGTTTCTATCTCAAAATATTTCTCTTTAAATCAACATATTCATGCTCACAGCTGACCTTTGGCATTTTCAGATTTTTACTTTTGCACACTGTATTATGAAAGTGTGTACAAAATTCTCAAATGCATCATTGGACCAGCCAACATATCCCAACAGAGCAAACCTCACCGATGAGAGTAATGGGATGCTGAAAGAATCAAGTCTTGTCCACAGGAGAAAGGAAGTGAAAACAAAAAGAAGTTCTCTTCCCTCACTAAGACACATAGCATGGGGGTTAGCGGAACACACAGTCAGATGATGAATGTCTGTTTGCATTCCACCTCGACAGGAGAATCAAGCGAGAGCCCAGAGAGGGCTAAATGTCAGTCTGGAGTATGGTAAAATGGATATGTTGGTTAGGTTATGCATTCTTGTAATGCCTTTCCATGCAGAGAATATTATTATATGCTCATTAATCTGTTTCATATTCATCAGGTGGAATGTGATCTGTAGTCTGAGAACTAAAAGACAACACACTTTTACATGAATTAAATATGTTTGATTTTGCATGAAAACTGTATGCCTAAATCAACCAGATAAGGTGTTATTTTATTTAAAAAATATGCTGTTTATACTATAGTTTATACTAATATATAAAATACACCACAAAAACAGTTAAATTGGTTAAATTTACAAACTTCAAAACTAAAATTATGCCATAAAATTTGATAAATATATATTTTTTAATTAAAAATATTTCAAAACTATAAAATATTCCACAAAAAATATTATATGCCATGTCTAAAATTTCATTTAAAAAAATGTAAATTCAAACTAAACTATGCCACAAAATTATTTGTGTTAAATTTCATGTCTAAATTTCACATTCAAATATGTTGTTGTTTTTCTAATTTAGTTTAAAGCTATATATAAATCAAACATCTTTACAACCTAAACTGCTTCTATATAACAGCAGGAATGAGGTTAATTGCTTTGTTGTGTGGATGTTGTAAATGAGAACTCATGCATGCCTTCAAGTGTAACATTCTCACATGATGCAAAAACATTCCCTACCGTTTTCATTGTCAATTTGATGGATGCTTTTATTTATTTACCTATTTATCTGTTTGGGAAAACAGAGCCTTTAACTTTCAGCACAGACCTAATATTTTACCCAGAGCTAAAGCTGGAAGTAAATGATCCTAAGCCGTCATGGACAGCAGCAGAATGGACCTTGTTATAAGGATATGCTAAGGTGTGACGGGGGGCTTGTTTGCACAAAGCTTTTGCTCCTGTCCTCTTGCCCTACGGCAAAGTTAGGTGAGAATAGCCTGTCCTTTTTTCTCTCTTTTCTTCTGGACAGCTCCCAGGTAAGTGTGCTGTCGCCAGCCAGTTGCACACCTGTGGAAAGCTGCTTGCTTATTCCCTCCTGCGTATCTCCTCTTCCTGTCCGTCCTCCCCCAACCTCAATTCCTCTCACTCATCTGACCTGTAACAAGGATCAGTTCACACCTCTGCTCTGTTTGTTTGACTTGTATTGTTAAACCATCCCCCAAATGAATCCCAATAACTCAGAAAGATGTAACCTTCCTCCTCCACCCCTCCCCAACCCCCATCCCTGTCCTTGGGCTGCATGCTGACAGAGACTCATGGGGGTGGAGGAGCACAGGAATGTGAGAATTCTTCCTTCGGACCTGCTGACTCCTTCATTTGAGGGGTAACGCATTAAGAATAGTCACCGGCTCATATAATTGGTTCCTTTGTGGTACTATGTGAATTTCTTTGTGTAGGAAACAGCCGGCTAATCACTTAGCCTTAGTGTTTTCTGCTTTCCTAAGGATGCATCAAGTGATAAGTTGCAGACTTTGGGCCCTTAAGACCAAACCCAGTCACCCTTTTTGCCCATGGTGTTTAGATTCAGTACCCTTCATACCTTTGCAGGCCTTTCTGTGAGAGATGGGCTTAGACATGTCTCTGTAGTAGCCCTCCTTGCAGTAGTGGCAGTGGCGACCTGCCGTATTGTGGCGGCAGTTCAGACAGACTCCTCCGCTTTTCCTCCCGGAGAGTTTGTAAAGCTCCATGTTGAAACGACAGCGCCTCGCATGAAGGTTACAATTGCAGGCTGCGGAAAAGGAAAAAAAAAACAGAAGATGCATTTGTTTAAACAGCATATCCTCTGTCACAGTGGCTCTCAAACATTTCAAGCCAAGTACATAAGAATATCCAAACACCAAGTAGTCACATAAAGTGTCCCTTTTTTTCCATATGGTTTGAGCAACTCGGGCATAATGCTACATGAATTAAAAAAAAAAATTATATATATATATATATATATATATATATATATATATATATATATATATATATAGTGTTTAAACCATCAGCAGTATGAAAGGGCAAAACAACACAATATAATATTTAGAAAGGATAGCAATGCATTTAAAACTTTGGGGTTGGTAAGATTTTTTAATTTTTCATTCTCACACTCATCAAGGCTGCATTTATTTGAGCAAAAAATACAGAAGAACACTAATATTGCAAATTATTTTAACAATTTAAAATAACAGTTTTTTTTTTTTTTTTTAATATGTTTTAAAAAAGCGATTTCTTCTTGTGATGGCAAAGCTGAATTTTATGCAGCCATTACTCCAGTCTTCAATGTCACATGATGCTTTAGAAATCATTCTAAGATGCTGATTTGGTTAAGTAACATTTTGCATAATTTCAGTGTTAAAGTATGTGTGCTGCTTTTGATTCTTTGATGAATAGAAAGTTTAAAAGAACAGCATTTATTTGAAATAGAAATCTTTGTAACATTGAAATTGTCTTTATTGTAACTTTGTATCAATTTAATGCATCCTTGCTGAATAAAAGTATTAATTTCTTTCAAAAATAAAAATAAAATAATAATAAACTTACTGGCTTAACTTTTGAGTGTTAGTGTATATCCAATATTCAAACACATAAATATTATTGGTGAAATAAGTAAAATATTACATTTTGTTGTTGTTACTTTAGTCAGAGATAAATGCCAATATTGATTTGAATAAAATAAATTTAGATTAACTAATTTTACCAAACCACATGCACATTTTCAGATAAACATTATTTTCTGGTTAAGCTACTAGAGATTTAGACACACAGAGCTATATTATATATATATATATATATATATATATATATATATAAATTATACAAATATTTCTGTAATATTTATGAGTACCACCTGTAGGCACTCCACGTGCCACTTGTGAGACATCTAAATCAAGAATTAAGAGAAGTTCTTTAATCATTATGCAGTAGAGATACAAGCCTCAGTTTGACAGCTATGTCTTCACCAACTGCAGCAAATTAAGTGCCAGGGAATTAACTTCTGATAATGAGGTCAGCTTCTGAGCTTTGTCTCTGACCAGGCCTGCTCTTTCCCAATGATGCCAAACAATATCAGACAAGGCCTCCAATTACCATTCCGTTCCCAGTCTCCACCATGCACAGGAAGCTGTGTTCCTGCTTGTTTACTAATGAATAAAGTTTCTGCCACCAAGTTTAATTACTGTCTGATGTTTATTCATGACTGATTTGTGTGCAGACATGTTCTCTTTCATTAAGCCTGGGTGAGACATTGGTGTGGCCCCTCCTTATGTATTATTCAGGGATAAATCCCAACCCTCCTACCAAAATGCTTTGGGCTGTTCAAGTGCAGACAACTGTTGGCAAGGCATAACTGATGCACATCCTCTGAGCAACTTCAACTGAGTGTTTATTTGGTCTTATGCTAGGAGACATCATGAAAAAATAAGCATCTTGATGAGAGGGCATTTTTATTTATTTATTGTCTATAATTTTTCACACTTTGTTTTAATGAAAATAGTCCCGTACTTTTTAATGCCAAGAACCGCCAAATATGATGAACTTTGCGATCCACTTATACAGTGTTTTAAAAAAGTAAAAATATAAAGACATGTTGTTTGCAAATAATTGGTCATGTGGTAATTTAATTGCTGTCCAAATTTTTAATTATCATACGACAAAATGTGTAGTTACCAAGTTTTGCTTTGCAGGGCCATATATTCCTTTCTAATTATTTTGCACCTTCTGATTTCAAGAAACAATCAGAGATTTTGATCCTGATTTCGACACTTAATCTGTTTGCTGGTCACTTGTGTACAATGTCATCTTGGAAAAGTGTTTTTTTTGTTTTTGTTTTTTTTCTTCATTTTTTTAACTCGACTTAGTATCACCTAAAATACTCTTGGCTCATATCCACAGATTTTCCACTTGCTGCCAAAAAAAAAAAAAAATCAACTTGGAATAGGTTTTTCAAGATGCCTGCAGGACATAAAGAATGATAATTTGGCCTGTCTCAGAAGTGTCTTCTCTTCAAACTTACTCCATGCACGGCTTGTTTGCTTTCAAACAGGCATACTGTTGGTATTAATTCTGCCTGCTTGTTTGAATCCCAGTGGAAACTGATCCTTCCTACCCTCTAGCTATGGATTATTCACTTTTGCTAACAAGGCAAATGCAATCCACTATGCAGCTTCCAGCTTCTTTAAATTTCTACAAACTTCGTGAACTTATTGATAAACAGAAAATTTAAAAAATATATAAATATTATACCACATTTTAGCATTTTATTACTTTTCAAGGCACAAAAAATCCTTATATTGCTATTGGACAGGCATAAAACTGAGAAAACTAATCACAACAGTATGTTTTACCAAAGTAATGAGAAAAATCTGTTATTACAATGACATCACCCGAAAACCTTTCAGCTGTATTCTTTCTTCCTTTATTTAAAACAATCTGTGGTAAAAGAAGTGATGGTTTATATGGATTGGGCAGCATGCGCTGTCTTAGATTGTAATTTGCTATATCAAGAATCAATGCATCTTGCTGAAAGATTAAGTTAACCAAGATTTGGTTTAATTTATCATTTACTGGTTTTAGTTTTAGACTATCAATTTTATTTGATTATTATTTTATATATATATATATATATATATATATATATATATATATATATATATATATATACATTTCATGAGCTTAACTGCTGGAAAACACTGTTGTAGCATCACTATAGTATGCACCTACAAAAGAGCTCCACTAAAAGGAAATTGCACTGTCAACATGTAAAGCTATTCGTAGTATTTGGCTCACACTGCTTCCTCAACGCACACAGGGCAGCTGGGAAAATCTGTTTCAGTACCTCATCTGGTTTCCTCATGATAGAGATTGTGATTGTTGTGATACGACCCTGTCTGTATGAACACACACACACACACACACACAAACACACAGCATACAGCCTCCTCACACCTGCTCTTTTACAGGCAAGCAGGATTCAGGGTGTTTGCCTCTCAATGGGAGCAAAAACAAAGCCGCTGTACATTATGCCATCCCCCCCCCCACAATCAACTCACTGTCAAACACATTTTGTTTCACTTCTACAGCTTGAGATCTGCTCATTTTGCCCTTCGACACCCACTCTCACACCTTGTTCAGCCTGCATGCTTCCCTATATCTTTGAAGTGCTTTCAGGCTCACTAATCTTGTCATTTCATCTGCCTTAAAAGCATGATCATAATTTAAATGCTGCCTTATGTGACGGAACAAGATTACAGCAGCTTTTGGAGATGGGAGGAAAAGCTCATCCCTCTGGTGGTACTTCCTAACCACAGCATCTGTCTTAACAGAATGAAAGATTACCTAGATGTCCTACCAGGGTTGTTAATGCAGAATACTTGCAGAGGATGAAAACCCTCATCAGTGAAGCCAACAAAACAAGCTATTCACACTTGCAGCTACACATCTACTTAGCTGATAAACCCCAGGCAGAGATACGAGGGTGAGATGACTCTTCTGATTGGCTGGCTTCAGGAGAAAGCCAAACCAGATGCGTTTTGTCTCTGTCCACTCTTTAGTTTGGCTCAGCACACTGAGAGGCTGATAAACACGTACAGCCGTGAGGAATGAGTGTAAGGTGATAGCTTTTGAGTGCAGCTAATTGTTTTTTTACCGACTTAAGAATGTTCTTAAAAGAGAGTATTAGAATCTTGATTTTGTTGTGCTTGTTTTTTTGTTTTTTTTAGCCCTTTTTATTTGTAACCAGGGAAATTTTGCAAATAAATATCAAGTTATTTATATTATAGTTAAATTAAATATCAAAATTTAAAATAAGAAAACACACACACTACAGTTTTACAAAGGTTTTAGATCAGTAAGATTTTATAATGTTTTTAAAAGAAGTCTCTTCTGCTCATCAAGACTGCATTCATTTGATCCAAAATACAGCAAAAACTGTAAAATTGTGAAATATTTTTATAATAACTTTTTTTTTCTATTTGAACATATTTAAAAAAAGAAAAAGCTCTTTATTCCTGTGTGGGCAAAGCTGTATTTTCAGCATCATTACTCCACATCACATGATCCTTCAGAAATCATTCTAATATGCAGATTTGCTGGCCACGGAACATTTATTATTATTAGTGTTGAAAACTGTTGTGTACAATTCTGATGTACAGTATGACCACTCATTTCCTTCCTCTGCAAACATGAGGATATCCTGAAACACTCTCTTGGTGCTTGATTAGTTGGCATAGGTGAAAAAGAACAGTATATCACTTCATTTATTAGGTGTGAGTGTATTTAGGAGTATATTTTTTTGTTAACCTGACTTTATTTCAACAAACGTTAGTGTGCTAAACTCACAAATTATCCAAAGTTGTTTAGGCTATTTTGTCTTCTCTTCCTGAAATGTCTGAACATACCAATAAGTGAGGAAATTAATGTGAACTCTCTTACACTCTTTGTAAAAGCTTGCTGTATAAACAGTGTCAGACTAGAGGCCATTGGTAATTCTCCTCAGTTATCAGGGATATCAGTCCAGCACTCAACACTATTGGCCTTTTTTCACCAAGCCTGTCAGACAGAGCGAAGATAAAAAGACGTCACCCCTTACACATAATTCAGAGATTACAGCTGTTGTTTAACAATTTGAGTAAAGGGTGAAAAGTGTGTAGAACGTATCAGATTTTGATGATTTTCAGCTTATACTGTAATAAATTTGATGTAAAAACTGATGGAAATCCAAGCACGGACTTAAAAAAAGACAAAATAAAAAGTTTGAAGCAAGCAGAATAGGGGGTGATTACACTATTGTACACTTTTTTTTTTATGAATGAAACAACACGTTTGGTGAAGCATTACCAAAATGGTGGTGCACTAAATCAAATGGGGGTAAAAACAAACCCACATTCCCTGACTTAGAGTTAAAGAATCCACTTACAGCTCATACATCCTTCAGGAGAGAATCTTCTCAGGCATGTGATGTCTGTCAGCTCCGACACCATCTCAGGTGTGAGTCCTGACCTTCAGTGTCAGAAATCACCAGTCATATGTCATGAACTCCAGGGCGTGAGATCTTTCCTGTACCGGGGGTCCGGTGCCACCAGACTCAACACCGGCCCATCAAAGGAGAAGTTATGCCGAGGGGTGCTATCCTTACTGGGCTTTTAAACAAACATGGAAGAGGACCCATCCATGTCTAGTTTAGTTTTAATCTTTATGTGCCCTTTTAAGTAATGCGATTAGCCCCCGAGCCCCGTAAGACTTAATGAGAAAATATTAGATATCTCCACATCAGCCTTGTTTTGGTTTGGTCGCCTTTCAGCAAAGTTAAGTGTGGGGAGTGTGCTTGGGTGGTTGTATGACATAAAGTGCGTGTGTGTGTGTGTAAGTGGAATGTAAGAGTGCATGTGTGTGCCTGCACATGCGTTTTTCGGATGTTGCGTCAGTTCAAGGCTTTTGCTCTGGGCCTTAAATCAATATTGGTAAAACAGTTTCCCCAAGGAACATATGCGCTTTCTTCATCGCTGAGACAATGATGAACGTTTACACTGTGGTTCTGTGGTCAGCCAAAGATATTCGGTGGTTTGAATTGAGAGAAATAAATAAATGGATGGCATTTGGCATGTATTTCTCTTGACAGCGTCAGTCAAATAATAATAAAAAAAGAATTAATTAATTAAAATCAGTTTCTGAAAGTGAAACAAAAAAGTAGAAATTTTAAAGAAAAAAATTATAAAAGTTGTTGATTCAACTATTATATATTCTATTATAATAATTCTAATAGTTTGGCAGGAGAAACAGGCTAAAATGTAAGTCATTCTTCACTGAAAATCTTGTTATCACTCCTGTCCTTTATAGTTTCTCACTCCAAACTATCATATGATTTAAAGGACTTGGAATATAGTTGTTATACAGCTCGTATCAAAGACTTTTTATGATTCCTTTATGATCCTTTTTGAAGCTTAAAGCTCCAAATCCCATTTCTAGTAATAGCACTTAAAAAAGGTGGTGAATACATTCATGAAATTTTCTCTCTTTGTGTTTCATGAAATATAGAAAATCATATGAATTTGGAACAACATGAGGATGAGTAAATGATGACAGAATTTTCATTTTGGGGTGATTTATTCCTTGAAGGGTACATGTAACTTGCAGTCACTTTATCCATAGTTGCAAAAACAAAAAAATAGTGCCTCATTGATTGATATCTAATTGTATTTCTAAACTGAACAGACTATTGCTATTAACATTACTATAAACATATAAAGTTATACTATAAAAAACACATGGATCGAAAAGCACATGGATCAATAAAGTTGTATAATTATAGTAAGATGTATCTCCCCCTCTTTTTATGTCCACTGTATTTGAGGCTCTCTGGCTGACTGCCTTATGAATGCATTGTTGACATACTGCTTTGTGATGGTTATTTATTTATTTATTTTTTTTGCGTATTTAAAAATGCAAAGACCACACTGGAACAGATTATCTGATTCACACTCTGTGGAATGCTCTTTTATAGGGATATGATCACTTCATTCATATTGCTGTTTTTCACAAAACAATTCATTTTTCACATTTACAGTCTAATAATAACAGAATGGAATCGAAATCTTACTACCATTATTATTAAAGACCACAACAATGAGTTCATACTAGCACAGACTGTAACTGCACGTTACCCCTGCAGTTTGTTTTGGTTAGCTCTTTGGATAAGCTCTGCTTAACTGTTGATGCAGACAGTGCCTTCATATAACTGCTGTAGGAAACTTACAGTAGAACAATGTATGGAGAAAATCTCACTCATAAAACTCTACTTTAATGTGCTTCAAATATATACCCAGAAAATAAAGTATTTAATTTATCTAATATCTAAATTACATTATATAGGCAGAAATATTGAGTCATAAAATATAATGTTAAACTATAAAATCATATTGCACAATAGCTCACATGTGCAAAAAATATAGACTTTTAAAATATATCAAGGTGAATTAAAAGCAATACTGGATTTTTCCCAAACCCCTGACATTCTGTCAGTCCCACTGTCATTTTGTCGACAAGAAACATACCTGTCTGAGATTATTTATTCTTTATGTAGACAGCTGTCTGCACCTTTGTGAAGCAAAATGTAAACATTAAAAATACCTCTTAAAAACATAAACAGCTATTAGCCGAATCATGACTAAAATCTGGAATGCTTTTAATGAGTCTTGAAAAAATGAAAACCTTTACAAATCACGTTTAGAGAGTGAGGTACCACCTCTCCTCTCCTCCAATTCCGGAGTGAACGAGTATTAGATTTCCAAACTATCACCTTGGCATGAAATAAACAAATAAAATGTTAGAGGAGTTGAGGCAGCCAGGAAAAGAAAATATTACCAGCTGAGTCTTTGATCAGACGAACTGGTGTGGACACACTGGAGAATAACAGCGGGGGGGATCACGTCCCACACGTCAACAGTATACTTTTAACAGGACGCACATTTCAGGCAGTGCCTCTCTTCTCCACCCAGCATGCTGAGAGAGCTGAAGAGCGCTGAAGCTTTTGTTTCCACCTGTATGTGAACCCCAGAGTCATACAGATCTGACTCAAGTCTTTTGAGTCCTAATTCAAGACAAATGCGAGTGCTGTCAAACAGAGAATCACTCAACACGACCAAAACTCTCACATGCGCATGCACCCAAACACACACGACAACTTGTCTTTTTTCCCCACTCTTTCTTACTGTTAAAACAGGCAGCGCAAAAATAGGTAGTCATAATGTTACGATTAATTTTGTTCTGTTTGCTCTTGGTGATGTAGAACTACAAACGAACATTAAGAAGAAGAAGAGCAAGAATGTTTGGTGTTACAGTAAATTAACAGATTTTAAGGAATTTCAGGAAGCAGATGTAGCCTGTTTATTAAGACACAAACAAAACAAAATATGGCCAAAAACATTTATCTGTATGCTGCTTGTTAAATTATGGCATGAACTTTAAAAGTAGCTCTAATTGGGTTCGACCTATATGTATATCAGCATCAACTCCCAGATCAGTAACACACTGACCTTTAAATTAATAAGCTGTAAATGTGAACATTTTTATTGACAACCACACCACATAACCTTTTAATTTTAGTCCAACTTCTGGGATGATATCTGCTGCATTATTCATCACTGGCTGAAGAACGCTCAGATTATGACTTGTGTACCTCTGGGTCTTCCTAATTATACATTCATCCACACAGGAGCCCAAGAGCACTAATGTGTATGACTGCTGTTGGTTAGTAATAAAACATGCTCGTTTTTGGCAGTGAATTTAAGAATATGTGAATTTTGGAGGTATTGGAGTGGCTCCCTCTTTGAAACCACAGTGCATACAAAAACATATGCTTTAATACACTTCCAGCTGCTGGCTTAACATATCATATCAAAATCATCCAACTGCCAAAAAGATGAGGTGAGCAAAAATAAAGAGGAAAGGTCTCCGCTCTAGCTCTATGTCTAAAAGTCTCTAATTCTATTTAAAAATAATTTTGTCTTACACTTATCAACAATAAATCAGTATAATTTTTGTGTGTTATATAATTCAGATTAAACTATTTTGCTTTCTTAAGATCAAGTCAAATAATTTCAAAGCATGTCATGTGTAACACAACAGGTGTAATTATATTGAAAAATGTTAATCTAAAAATGTACTTTATGAGGTAAAGTCTAAATGTTCTCATGGTATTCAAGTCTTGGCAAATATGGAAAATATTATTTAAACTCACTGAATCAAGCTGAATACATCAGATTTAACCTCTGTATAAGGTTGACTCTATCTTTATCTCACTCTTTCTCTTTCTTTCTGTCTGTTCTTTTGTTTTGAAGATCTTAATTAGGGCCAGTGTGATAAGAAGGATGACTCTGAAAGCTTCGAAACTAATAAGGGTTTCAGGTCAAGAGGCTCCTAAGGGTTTTATAATCACAACAAAGACCTCCACTTTCCATTATTAGCACCCATTTAATGACCAGCTTGCCCCCTCGTTAGGGATGATCAGCTGTTCCAAAGTGTGTACCGCCGCTTGCATCAGAAGAAATACGCCAACCACACACTGTGATGCAGGAATAAATAGTGTGTTAAAAAGTAGAGTGCATCTATTTCCTTGCCAACGAAGGCTTTTGTTTGAGTGTGTGTGTTCATGTGTTTGTGGAGAAAGAGAAAGAAAGACCACAAAAACAGAGCGATAAAGATTCTGCGAGGACGGAAAAGGGGAAAAGAGAGAGAACAGCAAGACATAAACAAAAGAGATAAACACGAGAGAATATTTCTGTTTGTTTCTTTGCCTTGAATGAACTTTTCGAGGATGTCTGTTTTGTGTGATTCGCGTTGTAAGAATTATACAGAAGCAGACTAAAGCGGCCACCTCTATTCATCCCAGGTTGGTGAAAGCCTTCTGGGATTTATGTAGATTCCCCAGACTGCGCAAAGCCAGACACACAAAGATGAGAAAAGATCCAGGTTTCGGGCTACGACAGCACAGATTGCAGAGTTTATACACCACAATGCTGCCATTTCACTGCACATGTGCCCCACATCAGGCAAACAAGCTTTTTCCTGGGACGCCCCTCTAAAGATCTATGCAGTATCTGAACCAAATTTTATTTTTTATTTTTTTTTGCCACAGAAGCAGGTTACAAGTGATGGAAAAAATTGCTATATATTCCATTAGATAGTTGCTAATGGATGAATTGTGATGCTGAACATGATTCCATTGTCCAAATGTTAAAAGAAAATTTACAGTACTTTATTACCTGGTCTGTCTTGGTTCATTGCTTTAAACATCGTAAAAATCATCTGGAGCTACGCTCATGAGCAGCAAGACTAAAGGCCAGTCACTGCAAGATCTGAGGCATTAAATAAAATCAACTTAGCAGCAGTCCTCTTATATTGCCAACAACAATAATATATTCATCCTCCTCTCTGAAAAGGTTCTTGTGTAACGGTAATGGTACCAGAGACCATTGAGTAAAACCAGCCAACAGAGAACCTGCAAAAACTTTGAGCCAAAATGGAATGATGTCAAAAGGCACCCAGCGTTAAAACTCTTTTTGGGCTTAGTTCTGTGATTGCTCAACTCCTTGTCATAGATATCACATTCGTTTGGAATGTTGGAAATCTGAGCCACTGCATTAAACGTACACAGCTCTTTTGGCACACAGAGAATGAGAAAAGGGGAACTCTTTATGAAGACATTATCTTGTCAAATTAGTCACTGAAGTCATCGATAATGTTGCAGAGCTGTTGGTGTGGCAGTTTTATGAGAAAATAACCATGTTTGAAAATTACAGTGTTAATTCTTCCCCTCAGGCCAAGGAAAGCTCTCCTGAGTCATATTGTATTTATTGCTGTCACTGTTCCTTAACTGATACTTTATGTCAAATCCGGGGCTTAAATGTGTTTCCATCCATTTTATGAAAAAGGTATTGTGATGTTAAAAAATAATGAAACAACAAGAAAGTTTTCAAAATGTTTAAAAACAAAGAATTTATCATATATCATCATCATCATCATCATCATCATCATCAAAAAAAAAAAGTCATGTGACTTGAAGAATAAAATATCATTGGACATCTAAAAAGTTGCTCTGGACATTCTGACATGCAAGTGCCAAAGCTTATCATCAAAAAACCTTCACCAGACATATGGCATCTGCTGTCAATCAAGCGTTTTGCTTGTCCGCTCTAAACCTTAATTTACTGCATTACAATTGATAAAAATGGCTTCTACGGTGGCTATAATTTCCATTCTCTTGGACATGGGATAGAAGGGTTGCTTTATTCACAAATAGTTTTTCAGATGTTCTGTGTTTTCAAATAAATTTGGTGGAAATAGAGCTGCTGCACATAATGTAAGCTTTATCCACACATGAAACAACTTCCTTTTGTCCAAAATGTTTTGCCATAAAAGTACTTTGACACAGAGCCGCTTACGCTACAGAAAGGAAAGGCCATCCCTAAACAGTGGTGACTCAACCCAAAAGGAGAAGGAATCGGATCAGTTATGTTTCCACACCCTCCGGATTTAAGGATGATTCGCAAAGTTTGTAACATAGATGACGCCCAAGGAATGAAACAATATCTATGAGAATTCGACTGTTGTTTTGGGCAGCAACTCTACTCTACAGTCTACATCCAGTTTACCACCTGTGGTGGAATTTCCATAGCTGCGCAAGTTCCTTAAAACTCAAATATCTCTGGCATTTTCTGGAAATAGCTTCTGGGATACCACATTTGGAAGTGGCACTTTTAAGTTTCAAAGAATCATTAAGGCCACAAAATCACATATTAACAAGTTTAGAGCTAAATGTGATAGTTTTCATTGTTAAAACTTGGAGAACATATGATTATTCCCAGTCTACGAGCACAGAAAGGCTGGGAATATTGCTTTTGTCTCTATTCTATGCGATTTACTATCTGACCATTTATCCCTCTATTAGTCTCATTAGTAATTACACTGTGGCCATCACATCAGGATTTTAAGCCTCTCTTTTTCATTTACGCCCCCACACACATACCTTCTCAGAGTTCATTCACAACAATGTGTTGGGAAGGTCTCAGGGAGACCAAATCCTCTGGAGCAGATGTCATTAGTGCATGTCACCTCTCCGATTTACCGTCCTCGCTCAACATTAACAAGTGTTCACGCTGTTTTATTGGAACACAACTCCACTGCAGCGGATTTTTCAATAAAATTTATAGAGCATGAAAATGACTTCAGTTGGGCAAGCAGGGACTGCAGTGGAACAGGGGAGAGAAAGGGTATGAGATGCTGGAAAGACCATGGGAAGTCTGTTGGCCGATCGGAACAGATTGCCTGGAAATGACTCCGGTGTCCATCAGCCAGTGTGAGGGGGAGCACTTCAAACATTTTTCAAGGATCAGCTCTCTCAGTGCATTGACCTGTGTGAGTGTTTTAACAGGCCGTTAATTAGTGGATGAAGTCTCATGGGAGATATTACCCCAAAACAAGAGGCAAAATACAAATATTGGTATGTAAACTTTGCACTGTAACCGGCCTTGTTAAGCAGTGGAGCCACAGGTATGAAAATGGAGATTTTTTTCTAAACATGCTCCTGAAGTGTTCATTCAGCAGTGTTCATTGGGAAATATTTGATTTGATTGGTCTCCACCTCCATTTGATTTCTGAAAATAAAGGTAAAATTTTCATCTAAAGATGATAAATGAACACATAGACCACACATACATGCACCCACCAAGGTCTCGGTGCATTGCCCAGGACGGTAGAGACACATAACAGCCAGAATACAAATATAACGAGGCTAACTTGTCTTCTATCCATTTCCATTGTTCTCAGACATGCCTCTAAATCCTCAAATGGGCGGTTGTCCAAAACTTCATCAACAGCATGCTGTTTTTTCTCCTCCCCGCCACATGTTCCGCACACCGTCTCTCCCAGTGTGAGCGGGAAGCAGACAGGAAGCCCCTAAAACTGTAAATCTAAAGCCCAGGTTGCCGATTCATCCTGCTATGACATGTTTATTGTTCTTTTTCTAACCGTTGTCCTCACTCCTCCGCCATTTTTTGGATGACGCCATTATCTCCCTATGACTCCAGAATCACTTAGAGGCTTTCTTGAAAAGCTTGTTGTGGCGCAACTAGGGTTTTTCATCATGTTAAAGTCATCAGACACTCAGCATGAGTCTTCAGAGTGGCTAATTGCGTGTGAAGAAAGCACCTCTGTGGCCACCGGCCACGCATTCCCTCAAGAGATCTTCTACAAGACAGATGGTCAAACCAAATCACAAAGCTGTTAAATCATTTTTATCACATATTTTCTAAGTCTAACAAGGCAATTTTCTGTGGTAATTTTCAGTAAATGATAAACAGTGTGCCCCGTAACCTGCTTTAACCCTTATCGGTGCCGCAGCACAATGATAAACACAATTAAACGTCATTATCTTAAGTTTTAACTCTGGTTAAAAAGGGAAAATTGGGAGCCTGGCAAATGCCACAGTGATTGTAATTACTTTCTTTTGGGGAAATTAGTTTATCCAACAATAACAATCGCCAACGTCAGAAATTTAAACATATTTCATCAGCTGGTTTGTTCCACTTAAATGACTTCAGACAATGATTGAATTTAGTTATTGTTACTGTACAGGTTCCATAACCATAATTACCACAATAAAATGTCCATTATACTGTCCCAGTTCCAACTGGCATTCCAGTATATACTGCATGGAGGAAAACCACTTGCTCTGTTACCTTGAAACACTTATAATAACTCATAAAGAGCAGAGAGGGGAAAAAACTTTCCACCTGTTGTCAAAGACAGAAACACAAGACACATTCTGTCCAGATATCCACCTGCTGAGAGCCATTAGCAAAACCAAACTGTGAGCTGCAGAGGCAGGTGCAGGTTTTATTATCTGGCAAAGGATTGGATAATGCAGAGGCCTCTCGCTGATAACGGCAGAAGGTGCAGGCGGTGACACTATAACTGTCATTAAATGATAATTACTGCACCACAAGGCTTAATGAGATTTTAATGTCTCTTGAGGAGACACCACTTGGAAAAAAAGGTAGCCTTAAGCAACATGAGCTACCTAAAATAAAAGCAATGGTTATGGTGTGTTCAGGAACACAGAATTTGTTGACTTGCTTTATGCAAAAAGTTGCACAAAAACGTAAATAATTTCACTTGTGTTTCTTGATTCTGTTTCCTATGCCTATTACTTCATTATAGCCCAGACACAAGTGAGGTCAAAGGTAAGTAAGCTCTGTTAGTCCTCTGTTAGGTAAGCTGTAGATAAGCAAGAGAGAGATGAGATAACGTCACTTTAAATGAACTGTACCATTTGTGATGTGCACAGTTAATGCTACACATAATGTTTTAAGGAAAATCATATTCTATAGTGGTTGAATTGTATCAGAACTTTTGCATGCGTTTCTCTTCAATGTAGTCCATTAGGTAACAATCATGTAATCAACATTAACACACAAGATTAAATATTAAAACTTAATGAATTTACACTTACTAAATTCTCACCATGTTTTTGTGCATCATAACTTCCCTATAGTGAAAAAGAAGAGTGCTTAATTTTATAAAATGTGCATTTGTAGCATACTTTAAATCTCTTTCAAAATGAACTTGTAGATAATATAATAATGAAATAAAAATCCATATAAGTACTTAATGAGAGTGCACTTTCATGACTATACACACACTTAAGCACACTTTTCAAAGTGTACTTTATAATAATGTTAAATTAAAAGTTTTACTTTAGTAAAATTTTAAATCATTATGTTTTAATACTCTTTTGCCATGTTTTAAAACTACAGTTATTTTCATGTGTTGAATAACATAAAGCACAGGAAAAAAAAAAGTTAATATATTTTAAATGTTTTCAATTGCACTTCCATCATTACAGACGTCATTACAAATATATTTAAATGCATGACGTTAAAGTCTATATAGAAATAAAATTAAGGTATTATTTAGTTTACCAAAAATCTCAGTGCATGCAGCAGTACTCTTTAACCACATTTAAAAGTAAACTGAAATATTGCATAAAGGTCCTACTTAAGTCTAACTGTATTTAATATAAATGTAAAATATAATACATTTCCATTATTTTTTTATTTAATTCAAGATGCAATTAAGTGTATGAAAACCTGAAATTCAGTTTTCTTTAAGGCATATTATTTCCATAATAAATACTCATTTTAGTATGCTATTGCATTCTTCTTTTTCACAGGGATCAGGTTTATAAACAAAATGAAAGGTGATTTGTAACTTTACTCTCTTTTTTACGTAAAGATGTGGAACTGCTGAGTCAGTCCGATTTTGTAAATGAGTCAAAAAAAAAAATGTGTGGCACACTTGTTTAAAAATAAAACTCACATTAGGACAGAGCAAATGATTGACGAAACAGAAAGGGACACCTCAAATTTAAATTTCTTGCTCATATAAGGGCCTATCACCCACCTACTGTTGCCCTCCTGCCCCCACCCCCACCCCCTGAACACTGTATTTTATACTAAAACTTACATAGAAACAACCATAAAATATGTCAATTACTCCAGTCCAATGAACAGAACAGATGTAAGAATATTACTAAGAACAATACAAAGCTCTGTAGACGTAATAAAAGTTCATAAGAGTGACATATCTATATGTGTGTCCAGTTAGAGTAACCAAGAAAAACAAAGCTGAGGTGCAATTTCCGACCAACTGTCTACACTAGGCCCATAAAAAACTGCAAACACGGCTGCCGTTACCGTTCTCCTTCATCTAACTCCGCTCTTCTTTTTTGTCCTCACAATGTTTGTTTTTGAGACTCTGCAATCTCTCCATTTCCCACCCATCACTATGGAAACCAGATACTGTATCTCAGCCAGGGCTATCCTGTGGAAACAGCTCACTCTCTCAGATAAATAAACGGTTACCGTGAGGCCGCGGGAGGAGTTCAGGGAAAGGGAGATCAGGGAGGAGGTAGCGCGGCAGAGCCAGGGAGCTGTGAAAAGCATCAGGCGTGGTGATCCTTATCACACTCTCAAAATCCAGCTGTGCCCCGGGCAGTAAACATCTCTACTGATCTTGACCACAAGGAAAAGAGATCAACTGGAACCACCAGCTACTGTAGGGGACATTTCCTAAAAAGTTGCTGTTTTTATTCAGTTCATTAATTTGATTCAACAAACAGTACAGTAGCACATTTGCATAATTAACATGACTAATATGTCCTTTGTTCTCTTTAAAGAAAAAAAAAACAGTCTTACAGTCTTACAATGGCAATACAGTAGTCTTATTTTAGTTTTAATTATATAATATTATAGTATCTATTAATATTTTATATTACCTTTTATTTTTATATTTTCAGTTTTCGTTTTAATTTTAAGTTTTAGTCCTTTTGTTGCTTGTTGTATTTTTAGTTGACATTTCTTATTTTTAAAATCTCTATTAACTTATTTTTAATTTCAGTTTTAGTTTTAGAAATTTTAGTACTTCAACTTAATTTCAGTTAGTTTTATATTTTTTTTCGAGCTTTATTCCATTTAACAAAAACAACGAATAATTTGTGTTTTAGTTGACAGTAACAAAACTGATACAATAAAAGTAAAAAGCATAAAATATTGAAGCTGTAAAGTTGTTCACACTTTTTTTTAGAGTGGCTTTTATGGTTTCTGGGTTATGTTGTCAAATTTACAACAAAGTTACAAAGTTGTAGGTTTGGATGTATATAACTTTACACATGTAAGTTTAGTTAGCAATTTTCAAAAGCATTTAAAAATGTTTATGGATATGCCCCATTCACATTCACTGTAAGTGTCTCACTTTAAACCAGTTTTTGCTTTCTTTTAAGAAGACAAAGTCAGCATTTTGGTATTGAGCCTGAAAATCTCCTTCATGTATTGGTCTCGCCTTAGATTCATCACTGCTATTTGCTTGCAAAACAAACTAACCAAATTCTGACATTAAACAGTGTCAGGTCTGCACCTTAGATGTCCACATCCCATCTAAATAGGTTAAAAATAACGTTCCATGTTGGAGTATGCTGTAACCTTACCGTTACACATGTCAAGCTAGCTTATAAAAATGGAATGTTTGGAGCAGAGCTTACGGTTAAGACACTCTCTCACACTGCTGGACTCCCTCCAGCCCTAACACACAGGAGGAAATAAATAAAGAGGGCCATTGGACTGATCATCCAAAACATGTCTTTTATCCGAAGCCAGAGCCCTGTCCACTGAACAGCATAACATATGGAGCTTCAGTGAAAAGATCTGAAAAAGAAGCACCAACACATCCTAAGATGAACTGAACTGACTGCCCAGTGATATCTGCTGTGATTGGCAGCTGCCTAGTAGTCTGCGTAGGAGCCCCATAGTCTGGTTGAAAAAGCATGACTGCTCTAGCCTTGTCTAACCACTATCCTATTTTTTTTTTTTTACCACACACAGTACGTGGTGGTCTTTTAAGAAAAGAAAAAAAACAACAATAATCAGTAGTAGAATAAGACCACTACACAATCACAATTCCATACACAAACAGAAACATAATCATAATATCATGTCATAATACAAACAGCTTGTGATACCTCAATTTCCTTATCAGAAAAAAAAAAAAAACTGGTCTTGGTTTATTTGCTTTTCCACATTTTAATGAAGAACAAAAATATATTTAAGTAGTCGTGCTAGAGCAAAATTGAGTTTATAACCCCACGTCAGAATCCTTCTCACATTTCTTCATTTCATCAAATATTATGCTGTATATTAAGAATGGTGTTATGGATAAACTATAGCTTAAATTATAAGGTACAGTAAATATCAGATAACAATATTTTGTAAAAAAAAAAAAAAAAAAAAATTACAAATATTGAATATGAATTTAAATAAATAAACGAGGGGAGGCACAAAAAATATTCTCATAATTTAGTTATATTTGCAATATAGACAGCTTATTGTTTATTTGAACTGTAACAGAAGATGTAATTTCAACTGTGCATATCCATAAGAAAGTAATTTTGAGTCGTATGAGATAACAGCCAGTTGCAATTTGTCAAGCACACATAAATCAATAAACAGATGGCAACAATAACAGTACATAAGAGCCTCATAAAAACGAATGACTAAATTACTAAAATAAAGCATAATATGCAGAGCAACCAGAACAGAATAGCTGAATGAATATTTTAGTTATTCAGAATATAATTAGAAATATTTCAATAAATCCAATTATAATAATGCACTCTATAGGGCATGAAATGCTTTTTCTGTAATTAAAGTTTAATGAGAACAGAACTTGATCAATGAATGCATTTAGGTAAATGTGCTCAACAAAATGAATCTATTATTGATTATGAAAAATAATCTCTGGTTAAAGAGAAAGAAAACAGTAAGACGATCATAACTGCATATTAGCATGTAATTTTTTTTTTTTTTTTTTTTTTGTATATGATGAAGTTACTCAAGCATTCCCTTTAATTGCATCCTGTCTCACTATTTAATGCTATTTTTGCAAGATTTTGCACATTATTTCGAGTAGGTCCAGATCCATATCCACACCAGCAACACCATGTACTGTACATTGCAAACTCATTACCGCATCCCTGGATTTCCCCGTGACTTTCTCCCAGCCTGGTGTTCAGAGAGGTCAGGGGGCAGATGCACTTTCTGACCACAGCTTGGCCTTTTTTCACAGACTTAGGGAATCCTGGATTAAGTGGGATCAAGTCTGGTTAATTCAGATGACCTGGCAAACCCTATCTCACAAAAAAAGTCTTTAACTTGTGCTCATTAACAATAAATTGTGCTCATTATCATTCCCAAAAATAATTGACATTGTTAAAAATTCAACGTATTGAATACCTAAATATTTAATTGCTTTGTATATTATAGATTTTATAGTATATTTTAAAGTTTTCAGCTAAACTGTGCCAACACCACTAGTGCCAGTAAACACAAATTATGATTACAGATGCAGAGTATCAATTAATAAATAACTATTACAATGATATAATACTGTTATGACCTCAAAATGCTTTTACCATAGATTATGATGTAAACTAATGCATATTGACACCTGCATTGCATAACCAGCTCCATAGGTATGTATTTTTTGACATAGTTAACTTGCTCAGTAACCCACCTGATACAACACTGCACTTGTAATGCAGATCTAGTATGAGTTCAGCGAAACACAAGTCACAATAAAAGAGCTAAAAGACTTGCAGAAGATAATATCCCATGGTTCCTTCAGCAAATGCATTTCAAATCAGCATATCTCACATTTGCTTTTAATAACACAATTGATTAGGTTTATGGTAGGGTTTAGTGTATGCTGAACATTATTTTAAACAAGACAGCGGACATTTCATTTCTGAACTATACCACGAAACAACAAGATTCACATTCATCTGTTTCTGATACAACTGAACATGCTTTTAGTGCCACTCACTGGACATTTCACTTTGCGTAACAAAACATACAAAAAGCTATGTAATAATATCATAATTTGGCAGAAACGTCGCCTCAGGCATGTTTTTTCAACGAGCCTGGATTGGTATTTTGTGTAGTACTGGATTGAATACTCTAAAGCTTTGTCCAAAGCACCAGATTCTTTCTGTTTGCTAGGTTTTTCTTAAATCTTATCTAAACTAACCTATCAGCCTTGTTTTAGCATTCTGATGCCAATACATACATTTGCAGTGTCAAGTATTAATCTGAGTCAATACCCTTAAGCAATGGCTCTGTGTACAGTTGAATCTTGAACAAGCCTCTGCAGTTCCAAACCATAAACAGTTACAAATCAAAACATGGTCATGTTCAAGTACCACAGATTGGGTAAATAAAGACAAATTTGCTTCAAATGAGGCGAGAAGAGCTCACCATCTCTCAAAAGAGGGTCAGCAGGCTTTTGGCTCCTTGCTTCTATATAAATGCAAATAGAGGTATCTCATTTATCAAACTTGCATAGTCACAACATCTTCCAGTCTCTCCTGTGCTATCTCAATATTTGCCACAGCACCTTATAAAACCTGTCATTAGTTAGTGTTCACCTTAAATCCTACAGTATATTTACACTACTACATACTTCATAACTTTCCTCTGAGGTATGGCAGAAGCTCTGCTGGGGGGTGTGAGGGGTCCAGCTAGGAGGTCTGGGACAAAGTGTATGGCTAAAAATACGTCATTTCATACAGCCATTAATCACAGAGAGCCAGTTGCTGCGGGAACTGTTGCCTCGGGGACGATGCACTCATGCTCACCGCTGGTGGTCCTGTCGACAGACCTACCGAACCCATCAAGCCTTAAGTGCCAAGGGTCGCACCTCAGGTGGTAAAACAAAAACAAGGAGCGAGATAGATGTAGATCTGATGTTGTTCCTTTATTAGAAATGTTTCCAGACGTGAATAGTTTGCATGCAGGTGAGCAGACAAGCTAATCAAACATTAAAAGCAGTTAGTTTGGTCTTGTTCTAATTTGATTGGACATGCTAAGTTCAAAAAGAACTGGCATTTCTTACACTACTGGAATATTCCACTATATGTTGTCTGTGTGTGCAGCATTTCAGACAGGCTGAAATATTGGATCCACTCATTCTGGGAAAAAGTGCAATGCTGAATATGGCAAAACAGTCCTGCATTTTAATTAAAAGAGCCAATCGCTAATTGGTAAAGTTATCGTGTCACTTCAGCTGGTATTAGAATCTCAGGTTGCTATAGAAACATTCAGCGTCCTGAGAAGCGCACTTAGGACTGCACAAAACTTATTTGTAAGTTTGATTAGCAATTTTGGAGAATTAGATGCTTCCCCATAAAAAAAAAAGATGCATTACTTTTTTATGCCTTTACTTGGACAGGACAGTATAGAGTTGTCAGGAAAGCATTGGGTGGAAAGAGGGGGTTGGGATCAGCAAAGGACCACAAGATGGGATTCGAACTCGGGTCACCGCGAGTGCAGTTACACTGTATGTCAGCGCACTAACCACAAGGCTATTGGCGTTGACTATAGATATGTTACTATAGTGGATAAAAATCACCTTTCTTAAAGAGCGCATGCCTACTTAAAGTGTCAGTAAAATCTGCTTGCTAGGTATTGATTTGATTAAAGGAACATATTAAAAGATTTTGCAAAGAAAATAATAGGCCAATTTTCAAAAGTATATTATTATGTTTACATAATAATAAACTTTGAGACTTTGAGACCTCTAACTTATATTAATAAAACAAGAGGTGTAATTGTATCATGGTTACATTATATACCAGGGCATTTTTACATATTTTACTTCATGCTAGAACTGTACCACATTTGAACAATCTTTCTCTGCTCATTTCCTTTTTGTCTTCACTGTATGTTTGGCTTGGCTGAGAATCCAGCCCAAACACTTGCCCTTCACACAGAAACCACCCTAAGCTGAGGTCATCAATTCTGAACCTATACCCGGGCAACGATGTTTAACTCATCGAGGAGAATAGACGTCGAGAGGAACGGCTAAGCAGTGCACATGGAATGTGTCAGTGTTGCTGCACTGTTTACAGCTCTGTTTATGATCTGTGTTAACAGTGTACTGACACTTTAACTGGCTTCAAAACAGCCGCCAGCACGAGGCCATGAATCTAGGGCGGCAGCAGACCTGCGTTTCACCTCATAAGGAAAGAGCAAGGAATACCTCCTTCCAGACACTGTCATTGATGCAACTGCTTGTGTTAAAAAAAAAATGGACAGTGAGAACTTTAGAAGACAAAAATATACTTGTAGATAACAAATGAATCTTATTTTTTCATTAGATACTTATTCTTAAGTTAATCAAATGTAATTAAAACCTAGTAAATTGGTATGAAAGCACTGACTTTTAAGAAATTTGACTAATAATTGTAATAATGTTCACGGATAAATTTGACCTCAACAAAACACATTACAGAAAAAAATCTATTAAATAAATTATTTTCTTTTCTTTTTTATTTTGGAAAGAAATTAATACTTTTATTCAGCAAAAACACATAAATTGATCTGTCATGACAGTAAAGACAATCACGTTTTCTACAAAAATTATGCAGTACAACTGTTTTTTTGTTTGTTTGTTTTTTTACTTATTAAATAAATAAATGCATAAATGTTACCAAATCATTTTGTTACCAAGGATCATGTGACAACAAGACTGGAGTGCTGGCTGCTGAAAATTCGCTTTGTCATCACAGGAATAAATTATTTTTAATAGAAAACAGACATTTTAAATTGTAATAATATTTCACAATGTACTTTAACACTTTACTGTGGTTTTGGTCAAATAATAGACTGATTTCAAAAACAAAAACATTTCTGAAAAATCTTACAGAATCCAAAATTGATGTGTGTATAGTAGTGTATATTTTCAGTGTATTAAAAGCGATTTATGTTCTCACAGACCTCAAACAGAACATGAGAATATGTGCAGGGCTTCTTCAGTAAAAGGCATTCTCTTTTTAGCACCACAAGAATTTGGTTTTAGACATAGAGGTACAGATGTTTGTCAAGAGCTCTTCACTCTGACTCTATTCAGCTGTCTCATCCCTGACTGTAATCTCAGCAGTACATTCTCCTGGCAGACCAAATGGAAAATATCCGGCTGATGTTTATTCTGGCAGACTGTGGTGATAGAGTTAAGAAACTCTCTTTCTTGTGAGTACATGTTACCTGTTAGAAACTGTCATTGATTTCGTTCTTCAGTGTGACAGGTCTATAGTGACAGAGTGTAAAGAACATACTGTACATATAAAAATATACTGTAAATGATATATTGTAGTACAACCTAAATCAATAACAGAATTACTTTCAAAACAACTGCCAGTAAATTTGTAATAAAATAATTCACACTAACAATCAAACTATAAATTTTAAGTTTCCAGCTGTAAAAGGTAAAACTCACTGTTACTTTGCGCCGAAAAGAAAAATTGCTCAGTTGCTCACAATCATCTGTCTCACTGAATCTTCATAACATCCCTCATTTATTTCTGTGTTTTGCCAAACCACAGCTGAGAGAGGCCGACACAAGCTTTCACTACAGAATAAAAGGCTCAATTAATTCATTTCGCTGTTTCTTCGCCTCGAGGGCTAGACATCAATCGGCGAGCAGACAATCCTCTTCTGTGCCATACTATAAACAACGCCGGCTGGCGCTGACTGAGGAAACAGGTATCAACAAGGGTAAGTCTGAACAGCACTGCAGCGCTGTGATTTAAGAGAGGTGTTAATGCCATCAAGAGTGAAGTCAACTGTGTCTTCCCCTCAAGGCTCATGCAGAAACAGCCAATAAATTACACAATTGCATGATATATGAGAGAGCTATCCTTATAGTACTAAAATTCACAGCCAAGAAACAGCTAGAAATGAATAAGACAAACCTAAGACAAAAACATGCAATGGTTGCAATTATGTTATTGAATGAATACTGTAAAAAGTGGTTATGTCGGGGCGTGACCCGGTGGTTAGCACATCTGTTCCCACGTTTTTGATGCCCATGTGGACACCACAAGGTATATTCTCTGTCCCATTCCTCCCTCTTTTTTATTTATTTTATTCCTTTTAGTAAACAAATCTCAAATCTGAGTTAATATGATTTACTGTCTTTAATGCTATCAGACAAAGTTTGTGTTGTTAAAGTCCTTCAGTCTTCAATTTATCCTCAGCTGGATCCCGTCAGTGATGGGGAGACTGCTTTATTTCTGTATCACACTAACAATGCAGACAATAAGGGATGACATTCCCTAAGAAACTGCTTTGAATCTGCAAAGTAATAACATGAACCTGCCTGAAATTTTAAAATGTTTAAAATGTAGTCATAATAAGTTATGGTAAGCTGTAGAGCGTGTAGGAGAAGCAGAGCAGGAGCAGAAGCAACCCAGCTTCCACCAAAACACTCAAAAGAACATATCTCCATCTTTAAAACTTTCAAAGTCTCCTTTCAGAAACAAGCTCAAGGTTTTCTTTTCTTGGGTTTGTAAAAGGAATCTGGGTTCCATTATGTATCAGTTCAGTAACATCAACCAAAAGCCTCAAAAATGAATGTTTTGCGTGAGGGAAGCTGAGAAAGTCCACTGAGATGGCCAATATAAAGTCTTTACCATGCTATTTTGCCTTGAATCTCAGAGAGTCCTGTGCAGTGTTTTACGTTTTTTTTTTTTTTTTTTTTTTTTATGTTGTCCCTTTTCATTCCCTTTTCAGTCCCTTGTGGGATTAAGCAGTGCAGATATTGTTCCACACCCAACAAACAAAAGAAAAAAATGCAGTTGTTTGGTCCATTTTGCATGACTCTGAATTGCTGAATGACACTGATTTTATTTACTCCAAACATTTCACAATCTTTGAAATGCAAACTATCCCAAATGTCCCCTGGCTGAAAGCCTTCTTCAGTGTGTCATTTCACTGCTCTTTAGATGATCTTATACACAATCTATGAGTATTATCAGGTGTCATATTTGAACAAACAATAAACCAAGTCCAACTCAGCTGGTTGATAAAATAGCAACAATAGGAACAATAAAACATCAGGCTTATTGCTCTTCAGAGTTGGAATTGAGTCATGAAAAAAATGCTTTAAATGCCAGTCCCAGCAGGCTTTAGCTCTTGAAAGGAGCGTGGCTTGATATTCTCTGTTCATGTGCCATCATTCTGCCTGAAATATTTCTATCCTGTCAATATACACTTTTCATACATTCGCCTGAATCTGTCAATGTGTCCTTGCATAACAAGCACATCATTGTATTTCAAAACAATGCTCAGGCGCTCTGACCACATGTGGTAAGATGGGAAGACAGAACTTTGGACAATGTTAAACACTGTCAGACTGATGAATAAATTGTTTTGACTCCCATTTAAAATCAGCGTTGGTGTCCAGTTCTTTCAAAACTTGACAATTACGAGCAATCTAAAATTAAATAATAAAAAATGACGTCAGACATTTTTAATAGTATTCTCTCACTGACTGGGCACAGTACTGCTCCATCAATTACAGTATGAGCATCCCAATGGAGAGGCATACTGAACATATCCATTCTTTTGAATTCAAAGCAACATTATCATACTCTTACACATACCATCACACGTGAGCGTGATATGTGTCCTAATGCTCATGTTTCCGAGCCCGAGTGTGTGTGTGTGTGTGTGTGGTGGCGTCTAGTTAAACGAGATGCAGATGGCTGGTTTGGGCCTAGTGCGCTGCAACCTGGCAGGCATCAGGTTGAGTTTGCTGCAGAGATTTCGGCTCTAGAGCCAGGCTGTCCTCTGGAAATATACTCACCCCCCTGCAGCAGAGCCCTAAACGTGGGCTTTCCGCCAGCATTGATCTCGCCAGGAGGTCTGGGCCTTCTCAAAAACACACAGCCTGCCCAACAGGTTTACAACAGCCAGCAAACTGCACACTTATATCTTTGGTTCTTCTGAAGAGGCTGTGATCGTGCATCACAGACTGAGTCCAAATTCTCAGAAACATTGTTTTTGATCAGCCTTCCTGTCAGAAAAAGTCCAAAAAAGCTGCCAGCCGGTATGGAGTAACATGAAAGAGCTAATGAGCTTGCTCACTTGCTAGTGGAAAACATTCATGTTGTACAATCACAAACAGGTGCTTCAGAAATTCTAGGTGTTTTCTGTATTTGTTTGATGCATCTGCAGATGATGACGATTATTTTTAAAATTCCTCCACAAGAATCACATGCATATGAGAAGGTCTTGTTCGCCTGTGGTTTACAAAACAAGATGAACACCACTAAACACTGATAAGCATTCTGGGAAATGCGGTCACTGGATTAGAGAAATGAACTGCTGGAAGTCTATGATGGCAGTTCATTGCCTTTGAACAGTAGTGAGGTAGAATAGTGAGGCAGCAGAGCAAAGTGCAAAAGCTCCGTCAGGATTCTCATCTCACATCTCACCCTCATTTGCTCCTTTTACTGTTTCTGGCATAGACAAACACACAAACACTAAGATTACTGATGGCTGATTGTCAAAGATATTTGAGAAACAAATTCATCACCCTTCTGTGTTTCTGAACTAAAGGATTTATGAAAATTATATTTACATTTGTTGTACAGCATGCACTAGTATGATTTTCTCTGTTGAATGCAAACATGGAAGAAAAAAAAAGAAATTTGAAGATTTTTTCAGTTGTTTTTGTCCATACCATGAAAGTCAATGGGGTGCAGAACTGTCAGGCTCCAGTGTTTTAATGCACGTCTGAGCCCAAATCAAATGGCGATGTGTCAGTAACATTCAACCTCAGTGGTTCCTCTGTGTCACCTGACTTAACGTCATGATACAAGTACCAACGAGGTTAGATGTAACTGATGTGTTGCTATATTTGATTTGGGTACGAGTAAACATGAGTTGATTAATGATTTGATTTGATTTGATTTGATTTGATTTGATTTGAGAGTGGATCACTACCTAAAAATGACAATCCTCTCATTTACTCTCCCTCACGTTCACGACTTTTGTTCATTTTCAAAACACAAGCTTAGGTTTCTGTTAACCATATAGTGTTCTATGTATGGGTGTTGATCATTATATGAATAAAAGTTCAGTTCATCATATAAAGCCATCATGTCTCTTCAGAAGACTTGGATTAAACCACTCAATACCCTACATATGGATATGTTTACAAAGTGTCAAAGTTTTCAGAATTTTCACTTTTGGGTCAACTAACCCATTAAGTTTCAGTTTCAAGTGATTGTATTACACCACTGGAGCATGGATTACACTAGCTGTGGAACTTGAAACTCTTTTATTGTATGGGCAAAAACGACTAAAACTTTCTTCAAATCATTTTTTTTTTTTTTTTTTTTTTTTTTTTTTTTTCTGCAGAAAAAAAGACAGTCATAGTTAGAAACAATATGAAGGTTAGTAAATGATGGCAGAATTTCAGTTTTTGAGTGAACTATTCATTTACATTTAAAAAGAGCAAACAACCAGTACTTAATTTTCTTATAAATTGTGAATAAAATTATGAGATTAGCCCGATGGGGTCAACCAATCCATGAGTTCAGCATACAGACCTGCACTGCCATTCAAGAATTTCAGATTTAAGCCCAAGAGAGCTCTAAAACACTTCCAAGTGCACATTTAATGTGCAAGGAGATCACGCAGTAACTATGTGAGACAATATGTTCAAACTGGCAGAATCATGTTGTGGTTTGGCCTGTGATAGGGATGCTAGGGAGTTAAACCTAACTTTGTGACAGAGAAACAAACACATGCGGGAAATACAAGAGAAGCGATTTGGATTCTGACAGCGATTTGCTTTACTTCCAACAATAAAGGACAGAGAAACATCTCTGATTCATCTAAAACCACAGTTTAAGATTCAACACATCCTTCTGTCATCAGGTTTACATTCCTCTTAAACATCTCCTTCTCTTTACTAAAACGTTCACTTTTTGCTGCCTCATCTAGTATGCTCCAGCAAAGCTTGTAAGAAATCCTCTTCTGTAAGTATTTTACATGCTCCGTTATTGTCAACACATTGCAAAATTGAATTTGAAGGATTAAATACACACTGTCTGTTTTGTCACACCGGGTGTACACTGGCAAGGCAAACTGTAATCCACATGCTGGACGAAGCCAAGCTACAGCTGCTTTATTCAGGTCTGTTAATATGACCTTGCATTAAACAGACTGGTATGATTTCAGGACTAATGACATTTAAAAATGGCAAACTATTGTTTCACTCCAGTGGAAATAAAATTTTTAAAGTGCATGTAAATGGTGTGCACTTAATGACAAAAATGCATAAGAAAACAAAAATGCAAAATGTGTAGCAAAAAATGTTGCAACATAAACACTTGCTGAACTGAATCGGAAAAAGTACGGACTTGAACTGGATAAAGACACTATTGCCTTTTGTAGATCTGCTGTATAGCCAAATTAAACTAAACTGATCTGAATAATTGTGTTATTGTCTTTTATAGACATGCTTAACAGCTGAAATTGAAGTTGTTTCATAACTGATGAATTTTACATTAACACTGTTCCTTTCCTGTTTATTACTGTGAAGTTGCTTTGAAACGATCTTGTATTGCTATAAAGTGATACAAACAATTTTTATTTTTATGTAATGTAATGATTTAAATGATTTTTTTCTCCCCAAGTACGGAGTGACATTCCACATTTCATTGGGTGGGCTTCCTCTCATCAATTTGTATTTTTGACAGGCTTCAGACTGTGGCTCAATGCATTAAAGAATTATGCCTCTCAATGGCGTAAGCTGATCAATATCATAAGGCCACATTAACAGGGCACTCAGGGCTTTATAGGGGTCCTTTTCCACTCAAGGATCCAATCAGTTAAGTGCAGTTCAACTGAAACCTAGGTCTCTTTTCAGTCCCGGGTTATTGATCGCTATCTATTAAACACTCTCTCTCAACACTATTTCTTATCCTATGTTTCACTCACTTTAAAACCTACCTTATTATCTCTGTTTCAAATCCATCTATGCTATATTTATTCTTATCATATTTAGTAAGTGAAATTCATAGCACAGCATCACAGCTCAACTCAAGCTCCTTGGTGAAATTTCCTTTCAGTAAGAGTTTGGTCTAGTAAATGAACACATATTAGGACCAACAAAGACAGTTATACTGAAATATGCATGCTGGAATGTTTCTCCTACATACAGTAGTGCTGAAAGAGGACCAACCCCTCAGTCAGATCATTTACAACATATATTTCCATATTTAAGTTTTGGTTATGAATGAGAGGTTTCCATAGTGTTTCTATAGGTGTTTGATTGCATTTGGGCCTCACACACACACACACAAAGGTTTTCCCTTGGGTTCTGCCCTGGCTCAGAGGTGTCACACGGCTCTTTCTTCTCCTGTTTAAGCTCTGTTTGCTTTGACGTTGCCCACCCCTTCACTCCTCTCTTTTCACTTCTTCACTTCTTTTCATTCTCTCGCTCTTTCTTTTCATTTCTGCACTGGATCTGATGGCACTGCGCTCAGGAAAAACACAGCCGAGGAATGTTCGGCAAAAGCGTCGGCTCGCTGACAGCAAGATGGATGCTGTGAGTGACGATCTTTTGTGCCCCACGCAAGACTCACACATGCAGGCCCGGTAAAAATAAAGTGTCAAGGATACAGGGGAGCAATTCATTTCTTCTGTGCCACAGTGACATTTAAACTGGTTTATTTACATTTCCAGTGAAAAGATAGAAGAGAAAAAGAACAAGCTCTTCTTTTCTCTGTTTTAAGATGAGTCAAAACATTAAAAAAACTAGCTGGGCAGGTGCAAAATTAGCTATTAAATGTGTGATTGATGCCAGATGATGATTATCAGGCTATTTTCATTATAGTTATGATTCAGAGCCAGACATTATTTGCATGTCCAAATGACAGTGCACCCTCAGACTGCTGAAGTCATTCTGCTATTGAACTGAATTTACTCGTTTTCACATTTGGCAGAATATTAGCCATGCTAACCAACCTCATATATAACACATTAAAATATTATAATTCTTTATTATGTTTTAAGATGCAGCTAGTTTCATCAACAGAAGTGCATGCTTTTTTCTTTCAGAAATTCTATTTAATACAGTGTAAGTGAAATCACAGAAATACACAAAGGACATTGCCAGTGTTAATGCTATTTTATTTTAAGGAGTCTACAGGAATTATATGCATCAGCAGCACTTTTAATAACCCAGAGATTTATCTAAGCCTATCTATCCGACCGCTGATAAACAGTCTGCTTTAAGAATGATTCAACCGTCTTGTGAGTGGCCAGACAATTCAGTGCAAATTATGGCAGTTCATTTCGTTTATGAAAGAGGTTCCTATCCTAGTCCATTAAATTAAGCGTCATGGATTTTATTTCTTTACTTCTGGCGTAAGCAATAGGTTAAATATTCATGTTCCCCCAGCTAATTTTTTCATGTAGTGACATTGTGTATTTCACATATATGTGTATGAAAATGTATTATTATTATTATTTTACAAATCCGCAATAAAATATAAATAATTATAATAATAATATGTAAATAAATATTTGTCAACCTTACCAGCTCTGTTTGATATAACTTAATTCGATCTTTTGAAGTCTTTTATTTGTATTTTGTTTGCAATATCACGTGAATAAAGAGAGAAATTATTATTAATAATAATAATAATAAAAAAGAAAGTAATATTACTTCGGCTTACTGAATGTCTGAAAATTAATTTTAATGACAGAGATAAAAGTGAGTGCACGGGCCAAAACCCGAGGCGTCTTGTTGGCAGACTTTTATCACATTTCTCTTTAGACGACAAAATATGCGCTGTGTATCTTTCTCGCTTCAGTCTCTATAGACACCTGTTCACTTTTTTTCCGATTTTTTTTCTTCTCCATTATAGGCTACGTGATGATGCCAAATATATACTAATGTAATAATAATAATCACTATGAATGTTATTTTAAAAACTTTATTATTTAAACTGTAAAGAAATATCTTGCGTGTGGCACTGCGCAAAAATATTAACACGCATTTTAACAAGTTGTCTTGGACAAACGATTACACCATTTTGTTCAATTTGTTGTTGTTGTTGTTGTTTTTTTGATAAAATTAAACGTGAGTCGAAACTAAGTTTCTTAAACTCCCATATAAATGTTTTTTTTTTTTTTTTTTTTTTTTTTTTTTTTTACGTAAACTTTTATTCAATAATGCATAAAAATCGTTTGCAAAGCAGACCTTAAAGTGAAGCCATAGATTCATTAAATATGTCTCTAAGACATTTGTTCAAACTTTAAGCTGTTCGATGCCGAGATTGGTAAAAATCGGCTGTAAAGAGTAATAAATTCTGTTTGTTTAACTCTGATTGACAACAGTACTTGCTGCTTACCTCTAAACCATTATTTCAAGTTTTAAAAATTAGAAACATTTTTTTGTTTTGTTACATTTTCCAAATCATTGCGTTCATTTTCCATAAATCTTTCACTTTTATCGTTATACTGTACTGGTCCTTAAAGTTCCCTTCTTTAGACGCGAAACGCTTGCATTTAAAAAGAAAACACCCGCACTTTTCACTTGGCAGTCATGGTTTCGAACTCATCTCAAACAAATTGTACGTGCAACGAAATATCAACGATGTGCCTTTGCTGATATGTAGTCGCCTTAGGCTACGCGCTTTCCAAAAATGATGCAGGAAAAAAAATGTTGGACCTACCGACACACTCGTTGGCTTCTCTGGCGGTTGCGCGCTGCCAGGGTCGGTCATAGTGAAAAGGTTTGCATCTGTCACACTCTGGTCCGGCTGTATTGTGCTTGCACTCGCACACTAGGCTTCCATCCCGGTCTTTGACGCACCGTGATGCGTGTCCATTACACTTACATCTGCCTCCGACCTGCAGGTCTGACACGGCGTAAAAATAAGAATCTCTGGCCAGCTCCGAGTCATCCTCATTTTCGTCTCCGAAAGTGTGCAGTCGGCTGAAAGTCACCTTAATGTCAGTGGCAGTCACCCAGTCCTGAAGTACGGGTGAATTGTCAAAGTCGTGCGCGGAGGGTCGCCCGTCCAGGGTGCTGAACGCGATCAACCCGCCGGAGAGAGGGTGCATGTCGGTGTGCGAATCTGTGCAGATGGCCTCTTGCTCGTTTTGCTTAGTGATCGTGGCTTTGCTGGGCTTGTTGTACATCTTTCTACACTGGGTCGAGTAGTACTGGAAAGGCACCCAAGACTTTCCGTAGTCCATTGATTTAAAGATAGCCATAGACTCTGGTCTTGGTGAGCAGAACTGCAAACTCACGTAGGTAACCTCGAATTTCTTGTCCAGGGATAATGTTAAAGTGACGTTTTGAGGATACTGGATGTAATTGTCCGACTGCCAGCAGGTGAGATTATGAGGATTGTTCAGGTCGGTCAGGTAAGCAGGTGGGTGATATTTCTTTGGGTCCGACGCGTCGCACGTGTGGCAGTTTCTGTGCCTTTCATCCCCTTTCTCAGTCACCACACAATACCTACTCGGTGTTTTGCCGCAGGTGCTGGACGCGCGCACTTCCTTCCCGAACGCCGCGTTCACGAAATCGGGGATGCATCTTCTGGGGTGACCGTTCTCGTCGTAACACGGATCCGGTGGGGAAGTCTGAGCGGCGAACATGCTCATGCCGTATCCGCCGACAGTCCCTTTGAATACACAGTAGAGAGTCACCAAAGTGACCAAAGCATCCGAGACCCTCAACATCGTCACGCGCCTTCCTCAGTCTCTCCTGTGCTGAAACACAGCCGTGTCCTAATGAGAGAAGATGCTTTCAGTCTTTGCAGATGGGAAATCAGTTGACAGTCTGAGCGTGATCAATCCACAAGCCGCTATGACACCGCGGTCAAACCGGTGCCAAATGCGAATCTAAATCTGACTCCAAAATATGGGCAAACTCCTGGATCTAAACCATCACGGAAGGTCCGACAATAATTACGATTTCGCAATTAAAGAAAATCGCAACTGAAGAAATCTCTACACAGGTCACTGTACCTCCGTCAAACAGTTTAGCAAAAGCAGAAAAGTCACAAAACAATCTCAGTTCGTGCTGGCTCTCTTTTTCCGTGAGTATTGAACACGCGCTTTCACTTGTCTCTTGAATCTCTGCGCATGTAGAGGATATAAGAAGATCCCGTTAGTTTGAGCTCTAATGAGATAGGAGACTCTCTCTCTCTCTCTCTCTCTCTCTCTCTCTCTCTCTCTCTCTCTCTCTCTCTCTCTCTCTCTCTCTCTCTCTCTCTCTCTCTCTCTCTCTATCTGTATCTGCTCTATGGAGTAAGAGACGGACGTCTTTTTACGCAGAGGTTTGAGCTCATTCATTTCCAGCAGTGACACTCGAGAGAACAACGACATCCACTGGTAGATTATCAATAAAACCAGAGCAGACGGGATTGAACAGAATATAGCCTAATAGAAGCGTAATTTATCATTTAGTTACTACACATTCAGTGTCTTTGCGCTATAATTGTCGCTATAATTGTTGTTAATTTATAAAAAAAAAAGGGTAGAGAGACTTTAGAGAAAATATAAAAATAATGCAGTTTTTTGTAGCAACAGTAGATAAGTCGAGTTCAACAATATAGATGCTTATTTCAGCAATACTTGCATAAAATATGAATTTATAATTGTATTATTTGGTCATTGTGTGTTCGTAAATTAACTTTATTAGCCTAATGAGTTTTTTTTTTTTTTTTTTTTTTTGTGATAAAGGTTTTCGGTTAGTGCCTCTTTATTTTAAATAGCATTCAAAGTTAATTACTTGTTTGATTTACGAGTTTGATTAATATAAATGATTAGCAACCGCGACAACAAACCACATAATTTTTGGTTAGCCATAAGATCTTATTTGCTGATTTTGCATGAAAAGTCGTGCAGGTCTTCGCATTTCTAACACTTTTTAGGTCAGATGTGGAATTTATGATTATAAAAGTATATCATATTTATATGACATGTAGCCTATGTCAAATGTTTAGTTCATTAGGCCTAGGCCTATATATAGCCTAAATATAAAAGTAGGCCTTTTTTTTATTCATTTTTTTATTTAGAAATAAAAACAATTTCGCGACAAATATGCAACTATAATACATTGGTATACAAAAAGAAAGCAATGACAACAATAACAATAATATTTGTCAATGTAACTGATACTAATCTTGAATTGTCTACTTATTCAGTGGAAAGCACAAGAACGGTATAACGTTGCTATAGTAACCTAAAAAAAACCGATATATTTGGCGCCGGAAAATTACATGCTAAGAATCATCTGCATGGTTATTGTGTTATTTATATTAGGCCTACTAAACTACGTTTTGAGAGAGAGAGAGAGAGAGAATTTGGGGTGAGGATTCGTCATATTAAACAGAGTTGTTGTAGCCTAACGTACCTTTGAAATAGAACTGCAAGTATGCAGTTAACTCTTTTCATATGACGGGTTAGACTCCTCCGAGCCACCTCCGGTAATTCTCACCCTGAGTGAGGATAAAGTGTGTTTATTTCGGCTACTTATTTAAATACAAAGTTTTCTCACATAGGCCTATAACAAGGACATTAAATGCTCCAACTACCACCTCCAAACATTTCAGGAATCACAATCATATCAGCTTTAGGCCTACCATACGATAAATGAATTAATCAAACGGACATTCAAATTCACTAGTGATGAAAGACGCATGCGCAAATAGCATGGGTGTCAGAATGCGTTTTAGCTGAAGTCTGAAAATTAGATTAGATATTTGTTAAATAATTATAGTTTAATCTATTTAAACACAATTAGTGAACAATTCTAACATCTCAAATAGCAGTCGGTGTTCAAAGTCGTTTGGTGTGCGGTGTCTAAAGAACTTAAAGGGATAGTTCACCCAAAAATGAAAATTATGTCATTAATGACTCACTCTCATGTCGTTCCAAACCCGTGAGACCTCCGTTCATCTTCGGAACACAGTATAAGATATTTAAGATTTAGTCCGAGAGCTTTCAGTACAACAATACACAACCAAATAAACAATAACAGCCCACGTCCAGAAAGGTAATAAAAACATCTTCAAAGTAGTCCATGTGACATCAGGGGGTCCGTTAGAATTTTTTGAAGCATCGAAAATACATTTTGGTCCAAAAATATCAAAAACTACGACTTTATTCAGCATTGACTTCTCTCCCCGGGTCTGTTATGAGCGCGTTCACAACACTGCAGTTTAGTTATATCCGGTTCGCGAACGAATCACTCGATGTAACCGGATCTTCTTGAACCAGTTCACCAAATCGAACTGAATCGTTTGAAACGGTTCGCGTCAACAATAAGCCTTAATCCACAAATGACTTAAGCTGTTAACTTTTTTAACATGGCTGACACTCCCTCTGAGTTCAAATAAACCAATATCCCGGAGTAATTCATTTACTCAAACAGTATACTGACTGAACTGCTGACCGAGCCAGATAACGAACGAAACATTGACTCGTTCTCAATTGACTCTGCCCATTGGTTCGCCTACATCAAAAATAAATTTCTCAGTTAGGAGGAGAATGTGAAACTTGGTCTGATTAGAGCCCGCACCGGCTGCACGGGTCTCAAATTGCCCGGCTTTACAATTGTCCTGTAAAGCACGCTTCATCTTCCACTCTCCACACAAACTATTGAGTATAGCGCACATTTATCTAGGTTTAATGTTTAAACATTGTTATATGATTGAACTGTTTTATATCTATAGATTTTATTTTAGTCAAGTCGTGATGATTTGAGAAGGCTAAATGGATCAAACATGACTCACTGTCTGCCGCTGGCTGCTTGGTCATTACTTTAAAAACAAAAACTTATATTTAACGAACAAAAAATGTTCCAAATGTTTATCTAAATTAACTTAAATAAAATAACAAAACAAAATATAATCACTTTGCCATTACATACAAAACTGAACTATTTTAATAGCTGAAACTATAGCCTACTATAGGCTGTTTTGGGAGAAGCTGTCGGACATGTTAATATTTTCAAGTGAATGCTCGAAATACATTATTTTTGTAACACTTTACAATAATTAACTAACGTTAATACACTTTAATACTGGTGGTGGTTGAGGAGAGACCCCTCCCCCCCCACACACACACATGATTGTAAAGCGCTTTGGGTGTACAACAATACACAATAAAGTGCAATATAAATGCATCATTCATTCATTCATTTATTCATTCATTCATTCATTCTATTGTAAATTTTTACAATTATTTGTTATTAAAGCATATGTTCACAAAACACTGTTAAATGAAACAGAAAAGCAACCAGATGTGCATGATTTGGTGTGGCAGCCAATACAAATAACCATTCCCTACTTAAATCCTGCTTTTGGACCAGGCTCGGTTGCAGAATCACATCTGTGCTTCTAAAATTATCTTTTTCTATATAGTGTAGTAGCTATCTCTGTGTTGTACGTGGCCACTTGTCAAGCATGAAAAACACACGTTGTATTTAAATTCTGAATATATTATCATATACAGCATGCTCCCTTTAAATTTATTTATATACTGTCCACTGGGTATAGTACCTGCTTCTTTTTTTAGTACCACCTCGTTGAGGTTCCAGAGGTGCTTTTCCACTGCGTGGTACCACTCGTCTTTGCACGGTTTGCATTTCCACTGTAGTTTAGTATCGCTTTATAGTGGGCGGGATTATTTACATGTCATAGTTCCGCCGCCTCTACTGCCACGACTCCTAAAAAAAACTATTTTATTTGTCACCCCAAGCTCTCGCTGGATCCGCTCCTTTAATATCAATGAGAGGAACGTCTGTACTTCGCAACCGACAATGACGTTTTTTGGTTGTTAAAAAAGGTGCACTGGTTCAAAACAGTTGCATTCGATCGTTGGCTGGTTGTGCTGGAAAAAGTTTTTTTTAGGAGTCGTGGCAGTAGAGGTGGCGCAACTATAACGACATGTAAATAATCCCGCCCACTCTCAAGCGATACTAAACTGCAGTGGAAACGCAAATTGTGCCAAGTCGAGCCGTGTCTACTGTATTGAGCCTTCCCGAGCTGAGTCGTACATGCAGTGAAAAAAGTGCCATTAGTGGTTGTTCATGCTAGACCTCTCAAACTTTGGGGCACTGTACAAATTGTGAATAAAAACAGAATGCAATGGTGTGGAAGTTTCAAATTTCAATATTTTATTCAGAATACAACATAGATGACATATCAAATGTTTAAACTGAGAAAATATATCATTTTAAGGGAAAAATAAGTTGATTTTAAATTTCATGGCATCAACACATCTCAAAAAAGTTGGGACAAGGCCATGTTTACTACTGTGTGTCATCCCCTCTTCTTTTTATAACAGTCTGCAAACGTCTGGGGACTGAGGAGACAAGTTGCTCAAGTTTAGGAATAGGAATGTTGTCCCATTCTTGTCTAATACAGGCTTCTAGTTTCTCAACTGTCTTAGGTTTTCTTTGTCGCATCTTCCTCTTTATGATGCGTCAAATGTTTTCTATGGGTGAAAGATCTGGACTGTGGCCTGGCCATTTCAGTATCCGGATCCTTCTTCTACACAGCCATGATGTTGTAATTTATGCAGTATGTGGTCTGGCATTGTCATGTTGGAAAATGCAAGGTCTTTCCTAAAAGAGACGACGTCTGGATGGGAGCATATGTTGTTCTAGAACTTGGATATACCTTTCAGCATTGATGGTGCCTTTCCAGATGTGTAAGCTGCCCATGCCACACGCACTCATGCAACCCCATACCATCAGAAATGCAAGCTTCTGAACTGAGCGTTGATAACAACTTGGGTTGTCCTTGTCCTCTTTAGTCTGGATGACATGGCGTCCCAGTTTTCCAAAAAGAACTTAAAATTTTGGTTCGTCTGACCACAGAACAGTTTTCCACTTTGCCACAGTCCATTTTAAATGAGCCTTGGCCCAGAGAAAACACCTGCGCTTCTGGATCATGTTTAGATATGGCTTCTTTTTTGACCTACATAGTTTTAGCCGGCAACGGCGAATGGCACGGTGGATTGTGTTCACCGACAATGTTTTCTGGAAGTATTCCTGAGCCCATGTTGTGATTTCCATTACAGTAGCATTCCTGTATGTGATGAAGCACAGACTAAGGGCCCGAAGATCATGGCATCCAGTATGGTTTTCCGGCCTTGACCCTTACGCACAGAGATTGTTCCAGATTCTTTGAATCTTTGGATGATATTATGCACTGCAGATGATGATAACTTCAAACTCTTTGCAATTTTTCTCTGAGAAACTCCTTTCTGATATTGCGCCACTATTTTTCGCTGCAGCATTGGGGGAATTGGTGATCCTCTGCCCTTCTTGACTTCTGAGAGACACTGCCACTCTGGGAGGCTCTTTTATTCCCAATCATGTTGCCAATTGACCTAATAAGTTGCAAATTGGTCCTCCAGCTGTTCCTTATATGTACATTTAACTTTCCCAGCCTCTTATTGCTACCTATCCCAACTTTTTTGGAATGTGTAGCTCTCATGAAATCCAAAATGAGCCAATATTTGGCATGACATTTCAAAATGTCTCACTTTGAACATTTGATATGTTATCTATATTCTATTGTGAAGAAAATATAAGTTTATGAGATTTTTAAATTATTCCATTCCTTTTTTACTCACAATTTGTACAGTGTCCCAACATTTTTGGAATCGGGTTTGTACTACAAATACAACTAACTTGAACTTGTACTACACAATCACAGATTATGTGAGTTAATGTCAAATACAAAGAGTTCCGTTGTTACAACCTAACCCACTACTGGGGTGAGTCATAACACTAGCCGGGGATAGATGTAACAATAAGAGGTAATTTGGTGAAACAATATCTGCACTTTCCAGATTATGCAAGAACTTTATTGAAGAACAAAAGTGACCAATTTAAACTAAGAAAAATATTGGTTTGAAGTTAGCATGAAAGTCTAGCATCAAATTAAACTAGAGAAATGGCTACTTAAGATTATGTAAGTCACAAAATTGTATCTACATTACAATGAATGCTAGGCCAAACATATTCTTGATAAAAAAAAAAAAAAAATACTTTCTTCCCTGAAAATCACTTTTTTGGTGACAAAATTCTCAATCTTGCTCACAGACATATGCCACTTCTCTTGTTAGCTCAACATGGAGATGGGAGTGTATGATATGGATGACATCACCATAGATTGTTTCTGATTGGTCAAACTGACAGTTACAACTAACCCCATGTTACAACATTCCCCGGTCTCCTCTACTGGACAACAAACGGTGACTGAAGCGGTGAATGCAAACACCTCTGATTGCCCATTTCGTTTTAGAAATCAACAAACATCTCTGTGATTGGCTACATTGCTCACCTCTCCGAAAATGCATTGTAAAATCATTTGACGCTTTCCAAAGCAGAAGGGCAGATACACTGGGCTGTTTGCCCAATCTATTTTGCTATACTATTATTACGAAGAAAACAGATCCTAGAGACCAGGGGTTATGGGCAGCTTTTCCATCTAAAAGCAATCAGAACTAACAGCAGGCAGTTGTATAAGTAAGACTATTATACATGCTAAACTAAATAAATGAAATGTAGAACATAAAAAAAGTGCTAGTGGCTCGTCTGCCAGTGGGTGCCCCCCCAGTACAGGCCTTATGTAGGATAAATATAGGAGCAGATTATTTTGTTTCCAAGCGAATACAGGCTTTTCTGTATTAAGATATCTATGGCTTCCATTTGAGGAATTTCAAGCTCAGAAGGCATATTCAAATTGTGTTACTGGTATTGATAGTCTACCACATTGTTTTAATAGGTTATTATTCATACAATTCTAATCCATTGCAACCTAACGCAGCTGGACCACTAGATGGCAGTATTTCATTTCCACTAAGCCAAGCTCATCCAAACCATGTCAACTATAAACTATATAAACCCCTGTCACATCTTTGCTATTGTGGAGTTACCATTACATATATATAGCCTATTCTATGCTTCCTGTCCTGCGCTGACCTGATCTCTCTGATTGGAAGCACAGATAAGTTCCTTCTTTAGAACCATTCAATGAGTTCCACTCATCGTGAAGGCTATATAACAGTTAAGCTGACTAACATGTTTGAGTTTTGAGAAAGGGAGAGACAGATGGTGACACAGACAGAAAGACACTCTTTCGTACAAAAATGCAAATTTTGGGGAAGTTAAGAGTTGATCTTATGCTGAGTAAAAAGGCTGAGTCTGCAGTTAGACTAGAGATCTAATAGTCTAAAAGCAACATCATTTTATTATTTTAATAGCTTAAGAACAATATCAAACAATAAAACAACACAATAAATGGTGTGTACTTAACAACGACCTTAGTTAACTTTTTAAAGTAAAAAAAAAAAAAAATGTTTTTGATAATGGAATGTGGATACTCTTGTGAACATATCTACATGTTCAGTAATTTCAAAAAAACGTCATTTCTAAGACCAACTTGCCGTTCATGTCAGCTAAGATGTCTGTCAAAGAATAAAGCCTGCGTGTGTAAGTTAAACCTCCTCCCACTCATGAACACATGTAGCCCATGCCTTCCTCTTTGAGTTCTTCTGCACCTTCTCTCTCCGAGTTCCTGTTTAGTCGCACCAAAGCACGGCAGGCGTGCTGAAGACTACTCCTGTTGTTGCTGTTGTTGTTCAGAGTCTATGTAGGCTGATATAACTTGATGCTGAAGGATGTGGTTACATTTCCACCTCTATTCATCTTAAGCGCAGGATTACACTGCAAGGACATCGGTTCCATCTCAGCCCACACATTGATAAGAGGCAAAGAAATCATGGGAAGAGGATAAGAACTCCAGGTAAGTGTTGCTTGTGGTGTATTCCTGTATCATGTTCGTTTTAATCTGAGCTCATCTAGCCTAGTTAAAGAATTAAACTCAGAATTACAAGGCCAAGTCTGTGGACTTGATGTGCAGGTGGATTGAAGCAAGCTCGTGATTTGCTTTAGCCAGAATCAGAAACTTTTTGCTTCCTCCAGCTCACATCTTCACATATGAAGATTCCCAACGCTCCATGACCCTTTAAATCAAGTTTTAAGACAGATGGTGTTCATAGCTGAGGATGTCGGGTGGAGACTTTACTATTCACAGATTTTGTGCAGTGAGGTGTGTAAGATATAGTGGTTCTGAATCTATGATCTGTTGAATGATATTAATCTTTGAAATACACAGTTATTTGACAGCATTGGTATTGTTATTTTACATGGTTCTATTACTTAAGCAATTTAGAATTTTATACAGTAAACTTTAATGAAACTCTTCCTCTGTGGTGAATGGTCACATGTAAAAACAGTGGCTAAGTCAGAGATCTTATCACATTCAAGCAGCAGACTTATAGCAGCCGCTCTAGTTCTCACAGAAGGTCCCTTAAAATAATGGGGACTTAGCATGACAGAATTTTTTTTCTTCATACATACAAGAACATATAAACATGAAGTCTGCAGATGCTAACTGCTTGGTTGCAAAATACAATCAATCCCACAAATAGAGCTGATGTTCATAATATTTGATGCAATAGACACATATATCCAAATAAAGATGGAGTATAAGCCTCTATATGCAAAGATCTTATATATGCAGATACATTTTACTTGCAAATTAGTTTTCTTTTTAATACTATCTATAATATTCAAATGATATATTTGGTTTCATTTCCACCATAACATACAACAGTTCATAGTTCAAGTTCATAGTCACTCTGCAAGAAGTGGCCTTCAGTGTATAGTTGTCAGGAGCAAGTATGATAGAACAGCTTTTAAGTAGAGAGATACTTCTCCTTTTCATGCACAAACAACATCCGACAGAAACTCTAATAATACATAAATAAGGAAGTAAAACATTTTTAGGCATTCATGTGCTTGTCTGTTAGCAACTTAAGGGAGAGCAATAATTATGTTACTGCTTAGTTAAAAACATGAGATAGTAGGATTGGTTCATTTTAGCAGAAAGATTAAATAGATTTTACACACTTATGAATATCTCAGCACAATACAACACAATGTAATACAATCAGTCAGTCAATAAATAAATAAGCAAGCAAGCAACATCACAAAATTGATGCAACTGTAAGTTGTAAATGCTTGTTACAAACTTTCAGCTGAGTGAAATAATAGGTTTTCTCACTTAATGACAGTTCATTGGCTAAGTTTGAATTCCAGTTTATCTAAAATCTGCTGGAAGATTGTGCAACTAGAGACTGGAAATGAAACTGGATGAAAGTTCCAGTGGTGATGTTCATCAGTGTGTGCATCATTGCTTTTAAACACTGTGATGAGCCCATAAAATGTCACTGGACAAAGCATATCTGTGCTTAAACTGTAGGAAAGTTATAATAATGTATTTCAGTGCATTTCCTAAGTAGTGCTAGTAGATTCCCAAAAGCCATATTCGGGCACAATGATTTTATACATATACATACAAACTCTTACATGACACTGGTGTTAATGGCTGTTATAACACATGTTTTTGTCACCCAGCTCATCTTTGTTCAGAACTCGTTAGGTTTGAGTCATAATTTGCAGTGAAAGTGGCTCCTTTGTAATCAGACACAGGCGTTGGTTGTGACTGACATGGAAGGCACATTAAAGCTGTTTTGTGTTAAACCTCTTCCTGTTTGTATGACAGCAGGGTTCATATCTTTTCTATCAAATTCATATTCCCCACTGTTTTTTACCTGTGAGCTCATCGCACCTGGCATGCACAAGTTGTGTTCCTTTCCAAATATAGAATGTGCTTTATTTATTCTACATATTTATATTCCAATGACACACTTATTTACATGCTAAATATAGCATAGAAACAAATACTTGACATGCTTTTGGTAGCATCATATCAGTTATTGATGATGAAATGAACTCAGAACACAGAAATTTTGTTTTAAACTCACTGGTTTCAGAACAGCAACATTCAGACATTCAAAATATGTACAGCATTACATCTTTACATGGGCACTTGTAAATTTCACAATATAGGGATATCCACACTTTCACTTGATAAACAGAACGGCCATAAGAATAAAAGAGTACTCAGACTGAAACTGAAATTTTCTGCGATCTTTCTAAAGTTGTTTTTCACCATCATCCTGTACAAAAAAATAATTGTTGTATTTAAAAAAGGGGGGGGGGGGTTAATAATGGCTATTATAGCATGAAGCAGATTTTTTTATTACTAAAAATTTTTTTTTCATTTACAAATTTTGTCCACTAATTAACCAGTAATTAAAAGTCCTTAATTGTTGTTCATGCATGATTTTTTTTTATGCATGCATGCTTAACAGAGTTGCTTGTTTCTTTGGGTTATAGAACACAGTACCTTTCAGTTCTATTTTACACAACATAAGCTGAAATTGAGGTGAGTGTATAGTTCCCACAGGTACCAATAGAGGTTAAAAGGAAAGAATAGAGTTCCTCATTTCCGCCTAGACGGGAGAAAATCAGCATCCTGGTTCGGGTAAATATTGCTCTGATAGATCCCCTGTATCCTACTGTATCTGCTTAACTGGGCCACTTTGTCGGCGGCAACATATAAAAAGGAAGCACTTACCATTGAATGCTGTCACCATTGTTCGACTGCTGTTATTTCCTAAAATGATCACGGCAGGGGGAGTTATTGTTATGGGAGGGAGGGATGTGGATGAGAAGACTCTGGGCTCACAGGAGAAGGCACATGGGGGATATTGGTCCCCATCAATCAGAGACTCCACACAATAAGCTTCGACCCCCTCACGGTGTGGGAGTCTATCATAGCGGCTGATCGCACCACAACAATGGAGCAACACCTGTTTCCTCAGTAAAGCTCGGGAGCAACCTTCCTGTACAGGGCTGTTGGAAATATGTTCAGGAGAAGGAGCTGAGATGAACCTTCATGCCAGGTCGCAGTGTGAACTTGAATCAGCTGAGATGAAGGGAGCTTCTCATCAGACATGCTGTTAGGATCTGAGGTTTTTATAGGTCTGATCTTACATATGGAATTTAGTGTCCAGTGTTGGAAGTCTGAAGATGAATACTGTGTGTGGCATTGTGATAATGTAATGCTATTTTTTTAGAATAAAAAAGTGTGATACAAATTTTGAATGCAGCATTGCTGACTCAGGATAATGTACTTCAAAGGCCCTGTTTGCATTTTACTGATTTTGTTCATAGTCTGTGCACCTCAAATGCGTCTTTGCTTCACATAGGAAGTTTGCTGGGATTGTGTTTGTGTTGCCCAGATGAAATCATCCTCTCACATAAGAGGATGTGAACACATCCTTTTACGTGTCAACAAGGTCACTTCCACATTTTCAGAGGTTGCAAAATGAACAAAAGGCTACAGGCATCTGACTGACTGACTGACTGACAGCTGCTGGTCACTTTGTTTGCAGTTTAATCTTATATTTTGCCACTAATCAGACCATTGATGCAGAATTGATGTAGAACAGTGACTTTAAACCAGGGGCCTAAGCAAATTTTCACAGGATGATTAAAATATTTTAATTATTTAATTAATTATTAATATATTAAATATTATAAAATGTTGAAAACGAAAAGAAACCATATTTCTTTTACCCCACTGTAACTGTTTTTATTGAAAACATTTTTTTGAACTGTCCACATTGTTGAATATTTTAATATCAATGCTCCCATTTTCTGTTAATAAAAAGTTTGAAAATAAGTAGCTTTGTCATAATATCTTAATCTATATTGTCAGGAATATTGTGAAAATGGGGTTTTTTTGAGTAAAAAAAAAAAAAAAAAAAGATGAGACCCACTGATCTAGGAGAAAATATGTTGAAGTCATGTTTTTAAATAAGGGCCTTAATAAAGAGTCAAAAATGCAATCCCACCTTCTCAATCCATAAATACGTATATATTCAAGTTTTGTGTTGAGACCATTTTAGTGGAGTCTAAGTCAAGACTGAGTAAAAGTTCATACAAATATGTGAGAAGATCACAAGGTAATTTTCTCTCTCTCTCTCTCTCTCTCTTTTTATAAACCAAAACTGAATTTCAGTGGGTTAGACCGAGGATGGTTGCATGGGGAGTTGTTACACAGTAAGGTTAACTTAGAAATTAGAGGAATTAAATTACTATCACTGTCTCTGAGTACAAATATAAATGATTTAAAACAAAGTTAAGCTACAAATAAAGAGTCAACATTTCACTTCTGGGTTGTAATTTCATTTGCACCTGGCACCTGTTGCCACCAGATGCCACTTTCTATTAAATTAGTTTACTCAATATAATATCAATCAAATTCAAACAAAGTTTTGTTCGCCTTTATAATGGAAACAGCAATCACAAGATCAGTGATGAATTAGTTCCTTCCAGGCAACCTGGAAAGGCTACAACAGAGCTCCATAAAGTCATTAAGGCTAATATCAGGCTGTTCCCCCTACTTTGCTTGCTATTGTTGTGCTTAAAACAAGTGACCAGCATAACACTTTGTTTAAGGATAACCTTACAGTAAATCAGAGTGAGGCCATTATTATTACTGCTTTAGGTTTCATTTTTGGTAACTTGCTATATTTGGCAGTTTGAGTTTTCTTAAGTTTAACTTGCTTAATGACTGACAGACCAACATGTGGGGTTTTTAGGCTATATAGGCTACTCTTGATTTTTCTCGAGTTAACACCAGCAAATCCCCCTTAGTGACCACAGTATAATAAAAATAAAAAAAGAGGAAAAAAGTTGTTGTTGCATAATGATTGAATTAGGAGCTACATGGACAAACCTAGATTTATTAGTTAGTAAGCCTCTGACATCAGATAAGAAATAAGCTTAATATTTCCAACACTGTTCTGCTTTTTTTTTTTTTTCATTGAAAAAATGAAAGATATGCCATATATGATTATCTGACTATATGGAGTTATTGAACCTTAAATTGAAATGTTATTATTATATATAAATATTATTATAGTAATTTAATTATTTATTTATTTTTTTCCCGAAAAGCTAAAATCAATTCATCAACTCACAAAACAATTTTTAAATCACAAACAAATAATCAAACACGGTGAATTGAGATGGTAACATGGCGTTGCTTGTTTCATAATGAAATGTACATGGACTTATAAATTCCCTATTAAAATAGTTTGTATCACAAGTATAGACAAGCAACAAATCGTTGGCTATGTGTGCTGTGCACTTCTCAGTTTATGCAAATCCGCTTGATGACGCATGACGCTCAATGGGACGCGCGCTCAGCGTGTTGATGCAACGTGATGTTTGGTGAGTGATGAGTTTTGTATATGTGTTGTTTACAAGAAGCTAAGTGAAGCAAAACGTTTTACTTTAGTGTATCATCTATAATATTGGTGGTTTGAGTTTTGGGTTTACTGACTCAGACTTAATATCTCTGGATGTTTGTTTCATGGTTTGGGGGATTTTTGTTTTGACATTGGGGAAGTTTTGAGACTAACAACATAATATGAGCCACACGTACATTACATTCAGGTTAATTTACTGATATAATGACCTAAAGACCTTAATTTAAAGGGAAAAAATTAACAAGTGGTCTACAAACTGCATTACAATTTTTTTTTCATTAACTGGAGAGATAAGGAAGTATAATGACCAAAAACGACGCGCTAAAGTTGTTTACACAGAAAACCAATGGAAAAGCAGCGCAATGCAAAATTGCGTGTTGTGTGAACGGACCCTAAAAGTGGCTTAATATTTTTAATGATTCTATCAGGAACTTTAAATGTTATCAGGAAGAAAAACAAACAGTTGGCAGCTGTGGCATCCCCTTAATAATCCCTTAACCAGACAGTTCACTTGAAATTCTCGGACACTAGGTAGAACATTTTCCTAAACCTCAATATCATTTACAGACATGCAAAGGATCCTGTATGTTTACTTCCCTGAAGGGAGACGAGCATTTGTTTGTCTATGTAGATAACCAAACCTGGAATTTTATTGACACATGCTGGTACTTCATTCAGGTTACACCAACTGTGTTATTGGATAGAGGCTGACTGAAACCCCACATAGTAACACAGGCTAACATTTTTCTTGACTGATTGGAATTTAAATAGAAACAAGCGGTTTCATCATCTTATGTAATACTTCTTTAGTATCATATTTACAGATCATGTGAAGGAGGCATTGTGTATTGGTATCTTTTTTTTCTTTTCACTGTTTTAGAAAAAGCTAGAATTTCACAGCTTCCTTTATATGACTTCAGTTCTTTTGTTTTACAGTTACAATCAAGATGCAGCACACCTCGTGCACAGAGGACCGGATCCAGCACGCTCTGGAGAGATGCCTGGATGGACTCCGGCCATCAGAAAGCCTGTCACAATCCTGGAACGGTAAGGACACCCACTGACCCTCTGCCGCTGATAGGACGCTTTTGTTTGGCATCGCTGTTTTTCATTTCAATTTTTTACTTATGTTTTGTACAATTTGTATGTGTGTGTTTTTCCTTTATCATTTTTCTCATTGGTTATCAATTGACCTTATGTTGCAGACAGGGAATTGTGCCTCTTAAATGGGCTTATCAGTGTAAATTCACACAAATAATTATATATGCATAATACACTTATGAGTCAGTGACATAACACTTAATTTATTCATGCACAATAATAACAAATTGCAGAAATAGCACAAAACAGGAAATACTATTAAAGAGAGGATTCCTGCAGACCCTCATGACTGTGTTGCAAGGTCAAAGTCTCTTAAAACATGAATACAAACAGTACATATGCACAAATTCAGCATTAGGCTTTAAACAAAAAAATTCCCTTTCTTTATCGGGAACGTGATACCATAAATTCGTCATTGGCCCATGTAATTCTGTGACTTGGTGGGTGAAAATGCCAGCCGTGTGGGCATGTGTTTACATCAGCCCACCCACATCTGATTGTAGCATTTAATTGTATGAATTTTTTTTATACTTCTCTGTTATGGAAAGGTCATATATAGAATCGTTATCACTATACTTGTGTATTTGCTTTGGTTATTTTTATGAACCAGGGAACTGACAAACAAAAGATTACACACTGATGAATATTAGAATGTTGTTTGTGTACAGAGTGTAACACTGTTGATAGATTCAGAGAGAAGGTGTTATTTTCAAAGAGCGTTCAAAAGGAAATGTATTGTTTGCTAACTTCAATTGGGCAGGAAGTTAAGATGTCCTTCGAGCAAAGCAGTTATCATCGACCACTGCAGATCTTTTTAGTAGGAAAGCTGCAGTTGCCTTAAATATCCAGCTCAGCGTCATTCTAAATTTGTGTAGTTTTGAGGTTACACACAGTTCTGTCACCTAACCAGTGTGATCTGCTTTTAAATCGTACACGACAGTATGTTTTTTCTCAGAATTCTAACCATAACTGCACATCACGGTTTAAAGCAGCGAACCCTTTGACATCTACACATCGGGGATTTCAGGGGAATACTCAAGCTATCGTGTAATTAAGCAGCCCATTCCTGTTTGATGTGTGTGCTCAGATTAATTCCCGCCCTTAATGTGTGCTTGACTCATTTGGTGTTATTGGGGTTGTGCAGTGGTTACATGCATAGCATAGGGGACTTGTTTACTAGATATCATGTTTATTTGAGGTATAAGGCACGCACATTTGTCCCGGTTTCGCAATTAGGGTTCTCATGCTTGTATGTTTATGCATGTTTGTGCAGCTGGCTGGTGTATGAACCGCTGGAGTCTAGAAGAGCTGGTTAAGAGGGACCCAGAAAATTTTCTCATTCTGCTGCAGCAAATTCTCAGAAAAGCCAGAGAGGTGAGTACGCACATAGACATACCGCTAACTAAACAGAATGCTATACCCGCAGCTTAGAAGTGATACTTTTGTGAACAATGTCCTCCGTGTTGAGCTCACTCTGCCCCCTTGTGGGCTCTGCAGGCTATAACAGACTAGATTGCATCCAATCGATGCTGTTGTACATAATTCAATTAAGTTGTATAGCTGTATATCCTTCTCTGCTGTTTTAGGTTCAGCAGGAGTGTCGGTATGAGCTTGTGGCCCCCTTGGCTCTCATGTTTGAGTCCACACTTCTGCAGGTAAATTTCCATGGACGCTGGATTGATTATTCAAGAACAATTTTACCAAAGCCTTGATAATCAGAAACTAATAATTATTAATCTAATTTTACTGAGCTAATGTCGAAGACAGGGAAACAGTATTTACTATTTGCGTGCACCTATTAGCAAATATTGAATGCTTTTCAGTGATAATTCTCACAAATAATAAATCTAAAATTATTTTTTAAAGAATATTTGCAATCTACAGCTTTATTTTGTAGTATATTTTAGAAATCCATGTACATTTTCAGATTTTCATTTAAATTTGTAAAGCATACATTAGTATTCCATTAGAAAAATGAAGAAAAAAAAATTTCACTAGTGGACTTTTAGACCCCACAAAATTGCTTTTAGCCTCTCAGTTTGAGCCTTATCTCCTTCACCCAGAATCTAATGTTAATGAAATCACAAATGTGTCTGTTTTCTCTTTGCAGATGCCTCTTTGTCCATCTGACGGAGAGATTCTGACAGAAGCTTGTGAAGTGTTTCATGACTTTCTAGCATGGCCTGAACCCTACTGTAGTGTGTGTCGTAACCTGCTCTCCACTTTACATCAAGAGCTTAGAGCTCCAGGTACAGTAGCACATTCACAACAATAAACAGAAGATAAACTTTTATCAGTCACCATTATGCAGCTTAGCACCTTAATAAAGAGCAGCTTGTTAACCTTAGTCCCAGTCTACTAATTCATAGTATTAAACAGAAAAGTACAGTGGCATACTTCTTCTCATTGGTTTCAAGAAGCTTTGCAGCTGTTTTTCAAAATATTAGCTACACTTGTTTATCAGTTTTAAGAGCACGAGTAGTACCTTAAGGATTACTTAACTTCCACTCTAACTTCAGTGCTTTCACTAAGATTTTGTTTTGTTACATAATGTTGCAATCTGATGAAATAATGTTCTTCTGTGCATTTGCTTGTATCAGGGATTTCTTACCACAGACTGGTAAGAGAGGAACAAGGCCTTGCCCCCTCCAGTCAGCGTTCTAAGATCATGTGAGTGTGTTTTCACAAAAGCAGGAGGAAATCCTGTCTTGTCAGTTATTGCTCAGCCCTTTGTGGTCGCAGTCTTCACCTCTCGCTTACTGTGTCAGTCCTTGGATATTCAGAATTTGTCTTATTGTAAGATTACTTCTCTGTGTGAAACTTTAGCATCAAAGGTTGGGTCCGGTCAAATTTATTGCAAATAAAATTGTTTGTAATTTATTTGTCGTATTAATACAATCTTTAGCCTAGGGCTGGGCGATATATCGCATGCGATTGTCGCACGCATTTCGTCAGTAAATCTGGTTCCATGATTACCGCTAAATCGCCATCACCTGCTTTCAAATGGAGCGGCATTTAATAGACAGAGCCGTAAATCACTGACAAGCTACGCAATATCGCATTCATTATTGAAGGCGATTCATCCTCGATAATGAACGTGATATTGCGTAGCTTGTCAGTGATCTACGGCTCTGTCTATTAAATGCCGCTCCATTTGAAAGCAGGTGATGGCAATTTAGCGCTAATCATGGAACCGGCTTTACTGACTAGATGCGCATGATCATATCGTTCGATATATCGCACAGCCCTACTTTAGCGTAGCGTTTAATTAACTAATTAATGTTTAATTTATAAGGAATTGTTTCATTTTGCACAATAGTTAAAAATTAATTATATTAATATTAATAATAGGTGTAAATAAGAAATAATAATAACAAATGTTTCTTGAGCACCAAATGAGCATAATAGAATGATTTCTGAAGGATCATGTGACACTGAGTAATTCAAAATTCAGCTTTGCCATCACAGGAATAAATTAAATGTTATTATATAAAATGGTTATTTTAAATTCTAATAATATCTCAAAATATTACAATGTTGCTGTCTTTTTGCATTGGTGAGCATTCTTTTTAAACTCATTGACCCCAAACTATTAAATGGTAGTCTGGGATTTTCAGCTCCAGTCCTGGAGGTCCAGTCTCAGCCAAGTTTAGCTTTAACCCTAACCAAAGACATCCATACAGGCTAATTAATGTGTTCAGAATAACTTGCAAATTTCAGACATAACATCTGTCCCTTAATATGAGCATGCCTCATTTTTTGTATACAAAAAAAAATTTCTAAGAAAAAAAATTCTTAAACTTAACCTGTTGATGTTATACTAAAATGAAATACACTAGAAAATAACACATGTAAATTTCTTCTGTGGACACAAGTAATATGTTTTATCTGTGTTTTTGCTGCACTACAGTGACGTTTTCTGATGTTTTCTCTGTTGCAGTACGGTGTTGTTGATGAACCCGGCTGAGGTGCCTGCTGAGTTCCTGTCTGTGGCGGAGCAGCTCAGTGGAGCGGAGGTCTCACAGAGAGAGAGTAGCATTACACTCATTAAACACAGCTACCAGGCAGTGCTCGGAACTAAATACCCACTACAGACCATCAGCAGTGCTCTACAGGTACACCACAATGTTCCACAGCACAATGAGATGATGTTTCCTGCTTTAATGTGCTCCAAAAAACTTGACTTGATACAGAGCGTATGTGCGTCAGACTGAGTATGTGTGGATGTGTGGTTGTATCACTTTGTGGGTGTCAGGAAGTGTGTGATCTGATTGGTGGGAGGGGGACGATAACGGAATATGAGACCAAAATGACTCATATGTGGGTTGATGAGTGGCTAATGGGGAAGAAATAGACTGATTGAGTGGGAGTAATGACGGGATTGTGCTTGCTATAATAATTTTGCTTTTATTTGTAATTATTGTATTACTTATAATAATTGTATTTATTATAATTATTTGAGATTACTTGGAATCAGGGGTAGCTTCATTTGAAACACAGCTAAACATTCATGGAATACTGACTCTGAATGACTTGCAACAGCATAAGAGGTTACAATACATGACTAAGTTGGTTCCTTTTTAGTGCCTTAGTGATGATGAGTTGGCACAGATCCTGTCCTCAGCGAGTGACCTTCTAGAGTCTGCAGCAGCCATGACGGATATAGCTAAAGCTCGAGAACATGTCAAGGTTGGTCTGGAGGCGCTGCGAGAAAAACTTGGCATACCAGCCTCCAACGGCAAGACTTCAGATGGTACAGTCTCACTTCCTACTTATAACCCACGTCACAAACCCTAAAGAAGCAGAGAAATGTGCTTTGAATTGTTACTAGATTTGTGTCCAACCTAATACTAATTTAAAAAAAATAGTATAATGAAAACTTAAAAAAAATTTAAAATTCCATTTCACTTTCTAAATCAGTGGTTCTCAACCAAGGGATAGGGCACACTAGGTGGCATTAGCAAACTTCCAGGGGGCTCCAATTAACATAATCATGATTGAAATGCTTAAAAAATATCTGTACAAGATTAAACATTAAGCATTATATTTTTGACTTTATTTTTATATATTTTAACAGGAGTATCAGAGGTACATATCAGATTAGATAGGGCCTTCAAATTTTGTCTTGGACAAACGGAGCTTCATGGAGACAAAAATGTTGTGAACCACTTACCATCAGTACTATAATGATTCTTATAGTAAAATTAATAATTACTACAGTATACCGTCAATTACTGTTCACAAGCAATCAGTGATATGCAGCATTATAGACTATATGGCTGACATTTTTTAGTAGAATAGGGCATGTTCACAAAGCAAGGTCCATATTGAAACAATTTACAGATTCTGATGGGGAAGAGCTTGACTGGCCTGAACAATGCTCAAGTTCATTGACCACCTGTGAAATTAATTGAAACCTCAGGTATAAACCAGGCTCCATCACCAATCACCAGACCTCACTTATATTCTGTTGACTAAAAGGGATCAAATCCCTGTAGCCATGTTTCCCAGAAGAATGAAAGCTGTTATAAACCCATTAAAGCCAATGGCTTTGAAATATTTAGGTGTCAACAACCACTTTGGCCATGTGAATTGGTGGTCTACATTTTATAGAGTTTCATGGTTGTTGCATGGTGATATACTACACTGTTTGTCTGGGCAGCAGAAGTACATATTACCTGGCACCAAGTCCTAAAAACTTAACCAAGATGGATGGCCAACATGAAGCAATAAAGCTAAAGGCATGATTTTTCCACTTGGGAAACATTGGTGTGTTGGGTTTGGAGTGGGCTAGTGATTAATGAGAAAGACTTTGTTGTGTTTTTGCCATTAGGGGTTCTTCAGACGCTCGGCCTCCCAGCAGCCAAGTGCTACACCTTCCACTGGGACAAGGATAATTTTGGTAAGACTCTGAATCCATCCCAGTGCCATTTTTTTCTGCCATGGGCTTATTCAAACATTTTTTTTGCTATTTTGGCATTATAAACATTTGAAGATTGCTTTTCAGTCACTTTGATTTAGTTTAAAATGTCATTAGGGGCTTTCATGAGTTGGAAGTTAATCCTCCAGCTAATAATTACTGTCTGAGTCATGATTTTCCATCTTGTTTTTTTTTTGTTTTTTTGTTTTTTGCTAGATGTTCTAAACGACCTTCTAGACGTGGAGTCTGAATTGACCTTATCTCAAACATCTGAGGGTATGGAGGAGGATGATGTTGACAATGTTGATGTGGAAGATGATGAATATGATGACTTGGAGGAAGGGTTTATATTAAACGGTTGCACTGACTATCGGGCCTCAACCTTTTCCACTGTCTCCTCACTTTCCACGGCCTCCAAAGACTCCATGTTCTCCACTCTGTCAGTCGCTTCCTCTGAATGCTCTCCCCTCTCCACACTCTCATCCTCATCTCAAGCTTCAGGCACTGACAGTGACTTCTGTGAGGACGCAGAGGAGGACAGTCTGAGCACAGCGTCTGTGCCCAAGTCTAAAACAAGTGCACGACTTTCCAAGCGCCTCTCACGACTCTTCAAACCTCGCGGCAACTCTCTATGTCGAGCTAAAAGCCTGGGCAGCCCTGAGGCTAAAGAATTAGTGATAGCTGTCCGGTCTAAGAGATCCAATTCCCTGCCACAGCAAGTGCGACTGCGGAGCTCTGAGTTAGGGTTTCCGGCGCCCCCACTGTCACAGCTGCAGTATGTTTGCTATAGGAGAAGACCCATTCTGAGTACTGACGATGTGGAAGGGCCACCAGGGGCCACAATGCTCAGAGTGGTGGTGTTTGGTGCAGATCATGTGGCAGGGAGAGTTGCCCGTGCCTATGGCAACCTAAGAAAAAGAGAAGGAGAATGTCCACACCTGACCAAGGCTTTCAGGATGAAGTTTTTCTTTGTGCCTGTGAGGAGGGATACAACTCCAGCCAATTTCTCCACAAGGAACTCTGGTTCTTCTCTGCAGCTGTCAGTGAGTCCACTGAAACCAGCCGTCTCTAGCACTGTGAGTGAAATCACAACACTTGAACCTAAAGTATACTTCAGGTTTTGCTGGTATGCTCTATTGCAGGGATCTCCAACCCTGCTCCTGGAGAGCTACTGTCCTGCAGACTTCAGTTCCAACCCTGCTCCAACACACCTGTCTGTAATTGTCAAGTAGCCCTGAACAGCTTGATTAGCTGGTTCAGGTGTGTTTGATTGGGATTGGAGCTGAAATCTGTAGGACAGTAGCTCTCCAGGAGCAGTGTTGGAGATCGCTGCTATATTGCCTGTGACATAAATGTCATCACCAGCACTATACATGCCTCGCTCAATTTTTCTAATTGTACATAATCTCTACATTCTGCTCGGCCCTTTAATTGGTAATTTGTTTGCATTTAAGTAGTTAGTTCACAAGGTGCCAACACCAGTAAACTCCCACACTGATGAGCGCTTATGTGAAGCGGTTAAGCAATATTATCCTTTTTATCATTCATAACTGTTGGAGAGAAATAGTGCAGACTGTGGAAAAAGATGACATTTTCTAGTGCGTATGTGTTGCCTGTCTGTATTTACACACAAAAATGGGGTATACTTGGATTATGTCTTCGGCTGTACACATATGTTTAGTTTTCGCATCAAAACTGGATTATGACTGTCTACAAAAATCTGATCCATTTGTACATACAGGCTGCATACACACCGCAGCTAAAGTGCCTCTTCTCTAAAGTGCTAATACCCATTCTGTACACAGAATTTTACTGAAATGACAGCTAATAATTTGTCAACAGGATCTCAGTGTGAATGGGGCGGAGGACAGCACTAATGATATAGCCAATCTCCTGGGAATGCTGGATCCCTGGTATGCGCGTAACACTCTGAGCCTGCTGGAGCTGCCGGTTAATGTGGTGTGCCAGGTGATACTTTCATATCCACACAGACTCATTCACATGAACAGAGAGTGCATACATATCAAAACAATCAGTAAGAAGAACAGTAAATCTTTTGATTCCATAAAACCACACATATGAGGAACTTGCATGTGTGAAAGTGTTTTTTGAATTGTTTTGATTATCACCATGGCCACAAAAAAAAAAAAAAATTCCTTATCAAATTACAGATGAAAAATATATTCATTTCAAATGTTCTGTCCATAACAGCAAACATCCAAGATTGAGTCGGACTTGTCTGAAGGTGCTGGTGAGGGGCGTTTACCGATATTTGCTGACCTGGTGCTCTATTACTGTCGTCATGCCGCCCGCCCTGCCCTCATTCAGCTCTATCAAGCAGAGGTGAATCAAAAATAAAACGTGCCATTTCCTAAATCTGTGGCAGTTTCAGTCATAGACTTTAAAACTGTTCCATAAAAGTTAGATAGACTTTTGAGTTATAAATATATTATTTCTTACAGCGTGTCAGGCAATATGTGGGGTTCCTTTCTCCAATGTGCTGTGGATTCTGTTTAAAAAAAAGTGTACTTTCAATCAGATTTGTTAGTTTCACTGCAAAATTATTTAAGACAGGCTAAATTATTTTTTTGTGAAATCTACACACATTTTTAAATGCTGCTTGGTGTTAACTAATGATTCCACAGTGTTTCATTCATCTTTTCTGCGTTGTTTTGTAACTGCCATGATGCAATCCAGTGGTTTCACAAAAGTTAAAATCTTACTCTTGGCTCTAGTTGACACTAGCTGGAGGAGAGAGATGGACTGAAGTGTTTATTCACTCTCTGGAGCTCGGACACACAGCTGGTACAAGAGCCATCAAGGCCATGGGTGAGTGCGGACAAACACCAACAAATCAGATCAAATTTGTTTTGTCTTTGAAGGGTCTTTTCACATCATCTAATGTTTGCTTAGTACGCTTTTTTTTATTTTATAACTATTAAAAAATGAGTATTAAATAAAAATACAAATATTTTATAGTACACCTAAAAATAAAATAGTAACTTTAAAAATAAAATGCTAATATTTCCTTTTTTATATATACTTCCTTTTTTTTCAAACCTAAAATCAGCAAGCTTTTATTTTGGCGAGTTACTTGGAAGTAAGTTTATGCACTGCTGGTTTTAGCGCTGTGTGTGTGTGTGTGTGTGTGTGTGTGTATAGTAGCAGATTTTAAATTCTCAGAAGTTAGACAGAAGCAGCTTTAAATTCAGACTATTAAAAAATGTTTATATATCTTTTTTTTTTAAGGAAGAAGGAACATTTCAGATCCCGTTCTATATTGTGTTGTAGTTAAGGTGACTCGCTTTTTCTAAAAAAAAAAAAAAAAAAAAAAAAAAAGCAAATTTGTTCTTATTTTTCAGGTGCTGCAAGTAAGAGATTTGGCATTGATGGAGACCGTGAAGCTGTTCCTTTATCACTTGAAATTACTTACAACCAAGTAAGATGAGCTATTCTAGTGTATTGATGAATTATTAATGGCACAAGCATGCAATACTCATTTGTCCCCTCTCATTTTTTGACTTTACATGAAATACATATCAGTGGCAGAAGTCAGAAGACGAGGACAGAGAAGTCCTGCACCTCTATAAACCTGCTAAAAGCCTGCAGGAATCTTGAGGAACTAGGTAGAAAATAACTTTGATCTTATTATATACAGAACTCATTTGGATTAGGGCTGTCAACTGTTTAAATTTAAATGTAATAAATTGCATGTTTTTTTTTTTAAATAACAAGATGACATTCAAATTACAATCAACTTACTCAACATTGGGCTAACAAGGGCTTAACACCATAAACATTTGCACATGCTCAAAAGAATAAATAATAACCTTCTCAACACAAAAGAACCTTATCAATGTTTAGGCCTAACAATAATCACATGGGTATTAATAAATATAATAATAAATCTTTTCTTGTTCTTTAGATTCTAAAATGGAGTGCCTTCATTTGACAATGACAGAAGTGCTGAAGAGACAAAACTCTAAATCAAAGAAAGGCTACAATCAGGTGAGCAGGAAGGAAGTATGAGAGAAAACTGAGATGCGGTTTAAACAGCCTGACACAAACTTAGCGCAAACACCTACAGTTACTCTCATGTGGTTTCTGCAGCAATGTGTAGCAGTCGACAAACAACATTTTTTACCAAGAGCAAACATTTTGGTTTGATTTACCCGTTTCTGTACCAGTTTACTTGATACGGCTCATGTTTTTACACCTTGGTGTCAGTCTTACTTTCATTTTTACAGTGTCAGTGGTTACTCTTCGGTTCAGTTAGACCACACACTGACTGTACTTCATCTTGTTTTGTTAGTTTGAAAAGAAAATATACTGTTGGTTACAAATTTGTTTAACAGATGTTTGAAATAAATGGAGAATAGAGAAATTCCTGAATTTCTTACGGAAATATGCATGACCCATTGCAAGAACAATTTAAAAGACGTTAACAATGTTAATATAATTTGCATAGATTAAGCTCAAATGTTTTTGAATATGAAAGTTATGTAGGTGATTCAAGTTGCAGTATTTTTCAGTAACTTCTAAAACTGTCGTTTGTATTACAGCAACTGACCACCACACAGGTAAAGGTGGATAAGGTTCAGGTTAGTGGAACTTGCAACACCACCTTCGCAGTTTGTCTGGACCAAGATGAGAAGAAAATTTTACAGAGTGTGACCAGGTACAGGTTTTTGTATACATTTTTTTTTCCTTTAATATATATTTTTGGGGGGCTTTTTATGTTGAAATTTGACTAAAAAGGAAATATATTTATTTCCAGCCTAACAGTGGTAGACATACAAGTCAGACAGGTTTTTACACCTGTTCTGTGTCAATTGAACCCATGACCTTGGCATTGGTAGCACCGTGCTCTACCAGATGAGCGATAAGAACATATGAAATCGCAAAACAATAACTGAGTACTTTTACTTAAGTAAAATTTAATATGACTACTTTTACTGGAGTAATACATCAATACGTTGTATACTTTGTTTACCACTGCTGTCCAGTATAAATTCATTATTTTTCATTATAGGAGGATTAATTGTATTCATTATTTTATATATCTAACATTTATTCAGCAAGGATGCATTAAATTGATCAAAAGTGACAGTAATTTTTTTTTTTGTAAAACACATTGTTATAAAAACCTATTTGAAATAAATGCTGTTTCTTTTGTACTTTCTATTCAAATGTTCTGAAAAAGTTTATATCACTGTTTCCACAAAAATATTAAGCAGCACAACTGTTTTCAACTTTGATGATAAGAAACATTCCTTGAGCACCAAATGAACATATTAGAATGATTTCTGAAGGATCATGTGACACTGAAGGCTGCTGAAAATTCAGCTTTGCCATTTTAATTGACAATTTAAAAATCCATTAAAATAGTAAACCATTATTTTATATTTTAATATTTCACAATGTTGCTGTTTTTACTATATTTTCTATTAAATAAATACAGCCTTTGTGAACACAATACTTTTTTTTTTAAGTACTTTTTAATTTTGTTTTAACGTGGAATATTCCTTGCAAAACAAAAAAGAGGAACAAAATCATGAAATGTCATCTTCATGCTTTCCTGTGATGTAAATGAGACTGAAAGTTACTCAGTGACCGCTGCTGTTTGTCACAAAGAAAAACCAAAAAGGTTAATTCCGTCATAGAGTTGTTATTGAGACAATGAAAATCTTTTTTCTAAAAACACCAGTTCTGTAGCCAACAACTGGTAATTTTTTTTAAATGCATCTGCCATTGGCAGTTAAACTACACTGAATACAGACATGAACAACCGAAAACTTTTTCTCTTTGCAGGTGTGAGGTATCAGTTTGCTATAAACCAGATAGTTCGACTGACTGGACGAAAGGAAGGGTGTTCTCATCTCAGAGCCAGCCTCTGCAGCCAACCTTCTGCTCTCTGCTTTGTCTCCCTGTTGCCACTTTCAGTGGACCTCAGCCCTGAAACCAGAGACTATGCTTGAACCTATGACCCCAGCCTAATAGACGTCCATCTACATAGTTTTCCACTTCCACTTGTAAGCTACAACTATGCATATTGACTCACAAAAAAAGCTAAGATACACTTTTGTGTTAAAGTGCTCTTTTATTATGTTTGTGAGCATCATATGTATGTAAAGTGGGCGTTGTTTGCTTCAAATTTCTGAGATGAGGATAACTGGTTGCTTAGCCTGAGGTACATTCTGCTGTTTATAATTCAGTGGACAAGCTCAGACAATTTTTGTGGACTTATGACTAACATCTAAATCAGGTTATGAATCAAAACCTGAGTCATCCATAATTGAAGGTTTGGTACTTTGAGAGGGATGTTATTACTGGATTGATTTGGAACAGGGCTTGTCCTGGCTTTTATACAACCAGCGTGGATCTCTTACTAGAACCAGAATACTCGTTAATGCACATATTAACCACCATTTAAATAAGCACTGTGGACAATGTAATAATATGTTTGTATATATGACAGAATTATTTTATTTAGCTATAATTTAAATTCTCAGGATATATATTCCTTTACAAAGTGGTGCCTCAGATTTTAGTCCTTAAAAATCTAATGTATTCAGTGATTATTTTTTGTATATATTTGTATATCCTTTCTGAGGTTGAATTTTTGCTGTGTTGTGACTTTAAAACTGTCTGAAACCTGTCTGCTTTTAATACCTCTTATTGTAGTTTTGTCTGTTTGCCAGCAGAGGTCCTTATAAACCAGTTGTTGAGTTTATATTGTGGCTGGAGGCTGAACAGTGGTGAATAAACGCCTACATTACTGCCAGAGAAAAACCCAATTCAGTAAATATGCCATAATACTGGCACAGTTTGCAAGTGCAACAAACTGAATCTTTTCTTTTCTTTTCTTTTCTTTTCTTTTCTTTTCTTTTCTTTTCTTTTCTTTTCTTTTTAACATGTTTATATCTGTCCTCTAGAATGATCAGAATTACTGTTGAAACTATAATTTTCTCCTCTGATTGTTTTTGAAACACTTAAGAATTGTACATATTTTAACAAGATTAAGGAGCAGAGGAGTATAATGTACATATTTATGTGTTTTTATTAAAAAATATATATATTTTGAGCAAGTTGAAGGATTTTACTCTTTCTCAGGGCACATTGTTTTTTAAATAATGTTTGTCTGTTTGTTAAACTTTGTAAATACATTCTATTTGCGATAATACTACATTTCATTTTGTTGTGACAACTTGATGGAAAGAATGTTGTGGGTACAGACGTATGACCAGTGCTACTGAAATGTACTGTACACTGTTATGCAAAATGTATTTTTTTTTAATTTCCTGGGATCCCAGAGAACTAAAGCGGTACTTTCCATCTGGCTTGTATTAATAAAGTGCATTCAGTGGCTTTTTGTGTGTACATTGTAACCTGTCAAATTAAAAATATATTAAATAAAAACACTTTCAAATGAAATTACTACTTATAAGTCAGTGTGAATATGGTTATTTAATGGCTAACAATAATATTTTTGGCAAGTGTCAACAGTATGCCCTAGTCACCAACTAATTTTAACATTTTATGGAGGTTATTTTTTAATGAGACTATCATTGCATATATCATAAACCTTAAATGCTTTTGTTTTTTCCACTTCAGTGAGAAGATCTACAGTTTGTAGAGGCATTCTCATGATCAAATGTCAGGCTAATCACTAAACAATGACACCTCTGTATGCTAAAACAATGTTCCTTGAGAAGGGCAGTTTTGCTCAGGGTATTTATGAGCTGTTAGCCTGTTCTAGATGTTATCAAATATTGTAAAAAATGTCACAAGATGACTGTGCCTATTAAAAACAACCATTGAGAAAAAGCTTGAATGTGTTAGGAGCATATAAAATTGGATTATGTCAGTTATGTCCAAGTTCTTCTTGGATAAATAGTTTCTTTGTCAATAAGAAATAAAAATAGAATGATTCTGAAATGATTTATAATAGTTGGCTCTGGATGCCTGTCTTCCTCCTCACCCTCATGTAGTTGTCAGCATGTCTGTTCTTATTAAGAGTACTAAATTGGTACGTCACAAAACCTGTCAAGAACATGTCCAACCCCCCCCCCCCCCCCCACCCAAAAAAAAAAGACATAAGATTTTGCTTAAAGAAATTGAAGCTAATTTTAGGATAAATTAGATTTTGTTGCATTATGATATTATTTTCCTAACAATTAAACACATTGTCTCCTCAGTTCTCATTATACCTTTAAATTCTCTCATTACTGTTAGAAGGATGAAAAAGAATGATCTAGACAGACTCTCAGTCCATGCTTTAGTGACTCATTCTGCAAGTTGCATTGTAATGCCAATAGGTGGCAGCAAGTGATTGGATTTATGAATCATGAGTCATTGAATAATTCATTCAACCATTTCTTTCAAAATGCTGGATTAGAGTCAATCAATGGTTAATTGGAAAAATAAAACAGTTTTCTTGACAGTGATTCTTTAATTTCTACCATGGCCACTCATGTGCAACATTCTTTCGTTCATTTGTCACGTGAAAACTCTTTACACAACTCTTTAAGCTGAACTTAAGCTGTATTGACCGTATACATAGATATCCCTTTAGCAGCTTCTTTTATGAGCTGCCATCCTCCATACTGGAAAGGTCAATGAGGGCAAGTTCACTGTGCACCTGCAACCACACTTATTCACATGTATTAATATCTATATCTGCAATAGCAGCTGATTTTTACAGGATTTGGATTATTATTAATGTTAGATAATTATGCATATGGTAAATAAAAGAAGGATATTATTTAAAGTGCTTATAAATATTATTGATTAAAGAACCCCCACAGATTGCGCATCACTGAATACATTGATCGTATTGTAGTATGAGAGACAAACGGCTTCTGATATGTTGTTTGGAACATTCAGATGCTTTATCTACATATAGATATCTGTGGCCTTTGTTCTGTACAAGAAAGCATACATGAATAGTTTGCCTTGCAAGTCTTCCGGTTCAAGTTGGTAGTTCAGTCTAAAACTGCTGGGTTGAAAACAACCCAATTTGGGTTATTTTGGCAATCCAGTGCTGGGTCAAAAAGGGATTAACCCAGAGCTGGGTTATTTTAACCCAACAAGTTGGGTTATTATGTTTAACCCAGCATGCTGGGTTGCTTTTTTATGGTTTAAAATTACTACATTGCTAGGCTAAAATGAACCCAAAACAAGCTAGGCATTAAACCTACAAATCTTGTTCATTTTAAAATCACTTTTACACACAAAGAATAACTATCAAAAGGTAAATATTTATTAAAAACAAGAGAAAACAGTCAAAAAGTAACATGCATGTAAGAAGAAATGCAGAAGAGTATGGCATTAACAGCTACAGAGTTTATAATTAAAGCACTGAACATTTGTTGAATATAACTTTTAAGATCAAATTTGACTTTTTTGGTAAATTTTCTATATTGTATAAAAATATACAAAAACACTATTATACAATAATTGTACAATTAGTTAAGTTCTTTACAAACTATTCTGGCATGACTACACAGATAAACCACAACATTAACACTGATATTATAACATTTAACAGACGCATGCGTGTGTGAAAGAATGTGAGCATGTGTATGAATGACAGAGCGTAAACTCCATTTCTACTAAACAACACAGAACAAGCATTTAACATTTGTTTTTACAAAATATACACTTACAGTTTGTTTCATGGTCCATGAATACAGATCATGCATAACTGCCAATTTTCATGTTCTCTTAAGCATAATTGATGTAGTCATGAAGAAGCCCCATCAGCACAGCATGTGACATCTTCTACATCATCCAGGGCAGTGTCCTCCTTTAAAACCACTGTTGCATCAGTTTAGGGAAAAGGACATTCTCTTCTTTGACCAGCATTCATCCCAGTCACCGCCTGTTCTTCATCAGTGGCCTAAAAAGAGGAAAACATTTGAAAAAAGAAAACATTTAATTAAACTCTATGCATTTTCAGAAAGAGGTGTATTCACATCTGTAAGGATATGTAAATAGTCTGTTTTATAAGTTCAACACTTTGTGTGGTTGTTTAATGTCTCTGTCTACCACAGCGCTCTAGAATGCTATAATGGCAGCACTAGTGTGAGGGCATGTAATATTGTTTGAATAAATATATTGCTTTCAGAAAGCTACTTCCTTACCCAAAACATTAAAACAGACATGACATTCACATACCTAACAAATTTTCATGTACGTGGAGGGCTGCCCTTCAAAGGGTTAGTTCACCAAAAAATTTTAATGGTCATAATTTACTCTCCCCAATGTTGTTCCAGACCCATACAAACTCTGCTAATTTTTGGAACACAAATAAATATATTTAATATTCTCTCAATTTTTGTCCTCCATTGCTAGTCTGGGAGACCAATATTTTCTTTTGAACAGACATGTTCGCTATCATATAATTTAAGATTTATTCATATATAAATATCGGAATGGATTACTTCTACAATAACTCTGTATTTGAGTTATTGATGTTCCATCATGGCGATCCCCCCGCCAGGCCCTCCCGTATTTTTCCTCCCCTAAGTGGAAAAAACAGCAGGGCAGCGGATCTTTTCCAGCGGGCCCGGGCAGTGTCACGTTGGCTCAGCGCCTGCGTGCCCCGCCCTCCCTACGTCCTCTCACGCCGGTGTGCTTCGCACATTAGGACCAGCGCCCCTCTTCAATTGCGAGCGGGCTGGCCTCATTTGGCGCATCCGAGGAGGACATCGTCATCGATGACATCACCACCAATGACTCTGTGTCCTTGGCAGCATCAGAAACGGAGGAATGGGGTGATTCTGGTGAGAAGCCCGAAGCAGCCCATCTCCCCCAAGCTAATCCGTGTCCTCGCAAAACCCTTGGAGGATCTAGGCCTCGAGTGGTCAGCTCTGGACGAGCCCGCCCATGGCTTATTGGATGAATCGTCCTGCCAGCACCCAGACCCGTTCTTGCCAGCCGTCCATGACGAGCTCACCAAGACGTGGCGAGCCCCCTACTCGGCACGGGTGAATCCCACCACCTCACAACACCTCACAACCCTCTAACCAAATGACTAAACCAAACACACCAAACTCCCCACCCTGGAGGAAGCGATCGCCGCACATCTGTGTCCACCATCTGCCCTCGGCTTAAAGGGCCATGCAGCGCATCCATCTAAGCCCTGCAGGACCACCTCGGCTATCGCCAATAGTGCTTATGCAGCAGCCAGACAGTCCGGTTCGTTGCTGCACACATCCTTCAAGTATTTCAAGCCAAACTCCTCCGTAGTATGGACGAGTCGCTCTGCACGCTACAAAGATCGGCAAGACCATGGCCAGCCTGGTGGTGCTGGAGCGCCACCTCTGGCTAATGCTGACAGAGATCAGGGATGCTGAGAAAATGGCCTTCCTCAACTCGTTGCAGGCGCTGTGTCCCTTCTTCCCTAAACACCCTGGCACCATGGCTGCAGGCCACCAGAAGAGCCCCACTGCTCAGCCTGCAAAGCCAGCGCAGCATCAGCCACAGCAGAAGACGGAGCCTGGGCTGAAACAGCAATCAAGGCCGGCGAAACGCTTCCACTTCCCGAAGCATCAAGGTCCCCGCCCACAAGTTGTGCTGGACCCTGAGCCGCCGAAGCTGTCCTGAGGTGCTAGGGAGGAAAAGGAGGGGCCCTGTTCCCGCCTCGGCCGGAATGCCCCCCCAAAACAGCTCGCCTTCACTCCTCACCTCTTCGAACACCTCTGAGAGATGGAGTTTCATTTTCAGCGGGTCCCGTCCTGCGTGTCCGAATATTTTACCACTGTGATAGTAGACCCACATGCTTTACAGAGCAAAATTCCTCATCCTCTCTCAATCACTTATAAGAACGTAGACTTCTTAAGCTTCTCAAGGCGAGCTCTCGTTCAAGAAAATAAAACCTCTCGCCTCCCATTACACGCCTTGGGCAGCCATTCCGGGAATCTCGAGATGGGTTTTTGAAACAATTCGACGAGCCTAGTGGCTGCAGTTCGCTCGCAGACCACCCCGCTTCAAAGCTATTGTTCTGCGGCAGGAGGTGCAAGCACTGCTTGCAAAAGGCGCTGTGGAAAAAGTGCCCCCAGCGACCAGCGAGTCAGGCTTTTTCAGCCGCTATTTCCTCGTCCCAAAGAGAGACGGCTGGCTCGGACCCATTATAGATCTCAGACATCTGAACAGCTCGCTTATGCACTGGTCGTTCAAGATGATGACGGTCAAGAAAATTCTTGCGCATATTTGCCCCGAGAATAGGTTTTTGACTGTGGATTTTCCACATAGCACCCCGTCACAGACCATTCTTGAGATTCGCGTCTGAGGGAGTGGCCTATCAGTATTACAGTCCTTCCGTTGGACTGTCCCGGGCCCCACGCACTTTTACGAAGTGCATAGACGTGGTTCTGCCCGCTCTCAGGCAGATGGGAATCCGCGTATTGAACTACCTCGATGATTGGCTGGTTTTGCAGCCAGATCAGAACGGGAACTGAATGCTCACAAAGAGCTGCTGCTCAGTCACTTAGAGCACTTCGTGTTGGTCATCAACCCACGCAAGAGCCAGTTGTTGCCCAGACGACAAACTGTCTTTCTGCTCGGCCTCATGGCCGCTGCCACCTCTCTAACTCCGCTAGGCCTGCTCCACATGTGGCCCCCTTCCAACTTTGGCTAAAAGCCAGAGTCCCGCCCCACATTTGGCAGCTGAAGAGATTTCCAGTCAGGGTGGACTGCCGCTGTATCGAAGCTGTGGCTCCCTGGAGGACCACTCGCCTGTTTCAGACAGGAGTGAGGATGGGTGTGGCCGCCAGAAGGAAAGTGATCATGACAGACGCGTCCAACTCCGAGTGGGGTCCGCTGTTGGAGAGCAATCCGGCATTCGGCTCCTGGACAGCTCAGCAGCGATGCCTACATATCAACTGCCTGGAAATGTTGGCAGTCTCCTTAGCCCTGTATTCCTTCCTTCCTGCCATCAAAGGCCACCACGTCCTGGTCCATTCAGACAGCATGACAGTTCTTCACCTCCTTCTCTGGGCACAGAAAGAACTCCTCTCGCTAAGGGCGGTTCATGTGCTGGGCAAGATGAACCTGGGAGCGGACATGCTGTCCAGAGGCTAGGTACCCCCGGGCGATTGGGCGCTGCATCCTCAGACAGTATAGTGAATTTGGGTGGTCTTTGGAAAGGCAGAGGTCGACCTCTTTGCCTCGGAAGACAACTCTCATTGCCCAACATTTTTCTCGATACGGTGAGACGCCCTGGCCCACGACTGGCCCAGGGCTCACCTGTATGCATTTCCTCCTATCGCCCTGATTCCCCAGATCATCAGGCGAGTCAAGGAAACGAAATGCTCCCTCCTCCTAGTAGCTCCACTCTAGAAGAACCAGGCTTGGTTTCCAGAGCTGATGCAGCTGGTGACGATGGCCCCGTGGCCCATCCCGTTGGGGAGGGACCTTCTCTTGCAGGCGAAAGGCATGATTTGGCATTCCCACCCAGAGTTGTGGAGCCTTCATGTCTGGTGCCTAGAGTAAGCAACATCATTCTTGAGGCAAGGGGGCAGTCTACGAGACGGCTCTATGGCCAGAAATGGTCAGTATTCCTCAATTGGTGCTCTGCACGTCAATAGGACCCGTTTTCATGTGACGTGTCCTGCGTGCTGACTTTTCTGCAAGAGCTGCTGGATAAGGGGTGCGCCCCATCCACACTCAAAGTATATGTGGCGGCCATCGCAGAGAATCATTCTCTTGAAGCCGGCCATTCAATAGGCAGAAACGACTTGGTCATTAAATTTCCCTCGGACTGTGCCATGTTGAGACTTATCCATGGTCCTAGGGGCCCTAATAAGGCCCCCATTTGAGCCGCTCAGTTTGACTGACTTGTGGCCCTTATCGCTTAAAATGGCCATTCTCCTTGCTTTGGCGTCGGTTAAGTGTGTGGGTGACTTACAAGCGCTGTCCGTCAGTGCCTTGTGTCTTGAGTTTGGGCTCAATGACTGCAAGGTCATTTTGAAACCGAGACACGGCTATGTTCCTAAGTGCTCTCTACTCCCTTTAGAGCACAAGTAATATCCCTATTGGCGCTTCCCGCTGCAGACGGCGAGCAGGGACCGTACGCTTTCTGCCCTGTTAGGGCTCTGAGAGTCTATGTGGAACATTCTAAACTGTTTAGGCAGTCTGAACAACTGTTTGTTTGCTTAGGAGGCCGCCAGAAGGGTCTGCCGGTTACCGAGCAAAGACTGTCTCGCTGTATTGTTGATGCAATAGCTCTGGCTTATGCATCAGAAGGACTGGAATGCCCTATTGGTGTGAGGGCCCACTCCACAAGAGGAATGGCCTCCTCATGGGCGTGGTCCAGTGGCATATCTATCAGTGAGATCTGTGCGGCCGCCGGCTGGTCGTCGCCGTCCACTTTTGCCAGATTCTATAACTTAGACATCCCCGGTTACGTTAAGTAACCGAAGAGTTTCCTTTAGGAAACTAACGTACATTCAGTTTAACCGCGAAAAATAAGATAACAAATTAACATGAGTGTAACCATAACCATAATCGTCTATTAACACCTCAAAATGTGCAGATATTGTAAAATCTTATGTAAATATGGCATAAGACACTAACGGACGTTATATTAGAAGTACCTCTTCCGTTCAGTAAAAGAGGCCGTTAAGACCTACGTTTCTGAGGCAAAAACCACATCTGCGTATTTTTCAATATAAGCTCTTTTATTTCTGCCTTTCATGAAACCTCAAAATACTCCCGGACATAAACAATGAATGATAACTTTACATTTTGAATCTTTACTTACCATAATGTCATTTCAGAAAATGGCGGCTTCTCGCACTGGCATCATCCAATGTTAACTTGACGTGCGTGCTCTCTTTCAAGTCCGCGTTCCCAACCCAGCGCCTCTGGATTATGAACAAGACCAATTTTTAACCCAAATTTGGGTTAAAACAACCCAACGTCCTACCCAGCGGTCTCAACCCAGCATTTGGGTTGAAAAAACAACCCAGCGTTTTTTAGAGTGTTCTTTTGTCATTGTGTCAGCGTCATAGGCTGCATACAAGAAACAGAAATGATTAGAACTCCTTAAAAACAAGCTTATTTTATCTTTATCCTTCATCTTCATATGGGAGTACAAATAAAAATTATCAGTAAAAAATGACATGTTGTGGAATAACCAGTTCAGTTACTAGACATGCAAGAACCAATGTTTTTTTTTTTTTTTTTGTAACGTGAATATGATTTCAGAGCTTCAGTCATTTCATAGCACATTTTTTTTTTTCTTTTTTAAATGTACCATATGCACCATATGTAAATAACAAGTCTCAGGGTTTCAATTCATTCAATTCTGTCTGTTAAAAAAGGTGTGGTTTTAGTGTTAATGTACAGCAGGGATGCTCTCTAATTTTCTTGCAGGAAGTTACTCAGTGCTCTAATTCCTGCTGCTGTAACACACACCCGTTCTCAGGAAGAAACAATATTTAGTTATATTTTTTTCTCTGTGTGGTCAAATAATTACAATAACACTGATGCTAAAAAAAGACCAAGTTAATAGTCTCCTCCCGTGTTTTGAGCCAGTGTTTCCGGGCTTGTATTACTTGTGTGGAAGACACTAGTGAATGATTTGGTACTTATGCCGACTGCAAAAGCAAGATTTAAGAAGGATATCATATACATAATGTTATATAACACAACAAAAAACTGAATTATTCATTTTTTAAATATCTCTCAGTGATTGCTTTTGCCATGGTTTATTTCTGACCTGGATGTGAAGTAGTTGATAATCTTAATATAGGCCTACTGTATCAGATAAAATCATGTGCTATTGTTAATGCTTATACAGTTTAAAATACCTGTAGTAGTGAATTAAGGGAGAAAGACTGAAACCAGCAGTCTTGTTTTTGTGAGTGGATTTATAGGCCTACATTATGCTTCATACCTCAGCTGCCTGTGGTTTGTTTCCCATTCAGGTCAGGTATGTCTGTGCTAATGTTGTGGTGTTTCAGTCTGTCCAAAGGCATCTTTTTGCTACTGAGTGGCAAACTTAGGTTTAAGTTCACTATGTATAAAAATACAGTTTATTACATCACAGTCTTTGTTAAATCGGATACATCAAGAAATATCTCAGAATATAAACCAATAACTGTTACTGTTTTGTATTAGTCAAGCAACTGTGATTCATATATGTTTTCTGGTACAATTCATCTGGATTGATTTCTTTTAAAAGTCTACACAACCAAAATGTTCACATATAAAAATTATAAAAATACATCATAAAAGTAATCCAAATTATTCAGTAATAACAGACAAATGATTTATATGATTTAATTTAGCAATTTTGGCAAATTGACAATTGTTATTTATATATAAACATTAATAAACACTCAAAAGTAGATAAAGGACAAAGTAAACAAAAATGGTAAAGTGAACTACAAACATGTTTACCATTTATTTTTGTACTTACTGATGCAAGAAGGTTTTGGTTGTGTGGACTTTCAATTGGATGTACGAAAAATGATGATAGAATATTCAAACTGTTTTCATATGCATTCTGAAGATTAATTAAAATTTAATGGGTTTGGAATGACATCATGTTGAATAAATGATGACAGAATTTACATTTTTGGATGAGGTTTCAGTCTAAAAAACCTTGATGCTGATAAACATTCTTACCAAACAGGAATAAAATGATTTTTTTGGGATACTGTCAAATAAATAATCTCATATTCGTGTTTTTGTTTGTAAAGGTCATTCCATAACAGCAGCTATCATATCCCTGTGTACTCTATATGATCTGAGACAATAGATGTCTTTAATATTGAGCGACTGACCCACTTCACACTTCCCTCTGCAGACTTGCCTTGTCTTTTGGCAGGTTTACTAAAAATTTACTAAATATTCCTAGTGCATAAATCTGCCTTTGGCTCCATTGCATTTGGCCAAGATCATTTAAGGTAGACCTCTGTCCCCCTACACAAACACATTTCCCAAGCCCAGAGAGGTAGACCGCTGATGTTAATGGCAGGCACTGGTCCCTGTCCACCGCTTCCTTATATTGTCTAGCAGTGAATGCAGGATATCTGAGTAATTAATACTCCATAACTGTAAAACAACTTTCTGGGGCCTGTTTATTTCAATATAATATATAACTTTGTTATTCATCTTGTTTAGGTTTACACTTAAAGGTATATTCACCCCAAAAATGGAAAACACTTTACAATAAGGTTTAACATTAATTAACTCTATTTGTTAGCATGAACAATGAAAATACTTCTAAAGCATTTATTGATCTTAATTAATGTAAATATAAAGAAAAAAAAACTTATGCATTATTAAAACCAAATGTTGTATCTGATAATATTATTTAATAAACCTAAACTACCAATAAAATGTTGTTTTAATTAACTAATGTTAACAAAAAATTATAAAAACTGCAACAAATGTATTGCTAATTGTTAGTTAATGCTAATTAACACATTAATTAATATTATGTGTAATATTATCGTAAAGCGTTACACTTTTTTTAATCCAAAAAAAGTAAAGCAACAGTTTAAACTTTGGTGTGACTTTGCACACCATGACTACCACTGCATGAGCAAAAAAAAAAGGGGGTAAAAGTCATACAGGTTTGAAATGATGACCGATTTTTAAATTTTGTTTGGACTTTCCTGCAAGTTTTGGTATTTATAGTCTATTATCAGATTTGTGAGGAGTTGCAAATGGTTTTTCCTCAGTTCTGTTTATCTGTTATCTGTTCCAAATATCTTGCTAGCAGCTAAGGCCCAGTTCTTGCTGATCATTGTCCAATGTGGCACGTGCAGATTGGAAGGCTTCTTCCTTTGGTGAGAGTGAAGTGTGTTCTGTAGAGGTGCTGCCACTGTCCTAATGTGGGGATTTCCACAGCTCTGCAGGCTGTCTTCCCATCTGAAGGTGTGTTTCAGAGAGATATCCTGTTTTGTGAGAAGTTTGTAGTGGAGACGCACAATCGGAAGTCCCTGTTTTCTTTCCCACTGTTTATTTAATTTATTTATTTAATTATTTTTTTTTAAGTACATTCAGATCTTAACTTTACAGTCATGTTAATTAATTATGAAATATCCTACATTATGTCTGCCATCTAGACTTTAAATTAACTGTTAATTATAATATTATGGCCTTTTATATTATCTCATAGGCGACACATTTATGCAAAAGGGTTTTAGGCTTAGGACTTAGGTCTAAGACTACACTGAAATTCTGCAATTAAAATCTATTTTAAACCTGGAAATAATCTGAAAGTTTACAATTTTTTAAGATTTTTAGTTTTAAAGATACTGCAGATACTGTTTTTAGGTCACCAAAAAGTAAGCAAATGTATGATGCAAATTGTGTGGATTCCTTTGTAGAAAATTAATATCAGATTTCCTTGTTGGAAAACTATCAAATCATGATGGATAACATCATCATCAAGATTTGCACTAAAGTGAGGTTCATGCCAGCTTAAGTGCTGCTGTCATTAAAGAGGATCAGATACTAAAACGTTCTAAAATTCATGATAATTTTTTAGTTAAACTTTTCAGTCAAATTGTCTTGCTGACAGTATGAAACAATAGTATTAAATTAGAAGCTGTTAAATCATAAAATTTTACTAGTGGTCTGAGACTTAGACTTCACTAGCTGCATCAGTTATCAGAGGCAGTACAATTAGTTAAAATATGTCTTGGAGGAAGTGCAAACTCATGCACCACAAGTTCATCTGTTAGTGTTCAAGTTCATCACAAGTTCTAGCTGTTCACCTGCCACTGACAAAATGAATAACATTTGATTATTTAGCTAAATAAAAGGCCTGTCACACACACACAAAAAAAATAATAGACACTATTTCAAAACACAACAAATGGCAATCTTATATTTTACTTGACCTAACATACACAGCTTAATCCATAGGATTTACACAGCTGGGTACATCAACTAAAAATAGCATGCAGAGGAAGTGGTTGTTGTTCCTGTTACAGTACTTAGAACTCAGTGTGTCTAGTCCAGATGAACCCACTCTTTCAAAAGAACTGTCTGCATATGTCAGCATTTAAAGTTGAGTGCTACAGGCAAAGCAGAGCTGATCTTATTAGGAGTTCTGTGAGTTTTTATCTCCTGAGATGCTGAAAAGTCTGCAGCACTGAAGCTTGACTGTGTATGCAGTAATTATAGACTTGTACTGCACACACACACACACACACACACACACACACACACACGCATGCACGCACGCGCACACACACACACACACACACACACACACACACACACACACACACACACACACACACACACACAAACAGTTGCAAAGAAACACAGTGATCTTGCATAAGCCTGCCATCCATTCTCCCTCCATTTCATTAACATAGCATACACGCACACAAAGCTGCTGTTTCCTCCCACATTTTCAGTTTATCTTAATTTCGTCTTGTACCAGTCAATAGTTAACTTGTGTGCAGTTAGCTACTACACAGAGTTGTTTGTTCAGTTGTTTTTGCTCGCAAAAAAGTCACTAGTCTGTTGCAGACCATCAAAATAAAGTTTCAGCTTTAGTCAATCGGTAGGTCACGACAGTTTATCAGTAGAAAAAGTAGATGTAGAAATATAGACGTGTGTATCTGTAGAACAAATAAAATGAAAATACATGCTTTTATGAATTTGTGTTGATCCTTGAATACATGGCAATCAAAGGACTGCTGAACGAACATGTGAAGGTGAGATAGTATGAGGAGCATATTTGTTGTCACTTTCACAATCCAGAAGTTAACGTGATTTTGGCAGTAATTGAGGTTAATTGAGTTTGACATCGTAGATTAATCGTATACAAAAAATAGTTAAAGGCATAAAGGTAGGCCACATATTATGATTTAACATGATTATTTGCAAAGCTGCTTTTATGAATGGCTGTGGCAGCATATCAGTTTGAAACAGTCTTATTCATATTTATATGTTACATTTTAAACAATTTATCATGCAAAGTGCTAGAAATTTAAATCAGAGTAAAAGAGGAATTAAAGGGATAGTTCACCCAAAAAATTTGTCATAATTTACTCACCATCAAGTTGTTCCAAATCTATATTAGTTTCTTTCTTTTGTTGAACATAAAAATAAGATATTTTGAATAATATGGGTAACAGTTGCTGGTCCCGTTGACTTCCACAATACTATGAATAAATAAATAAATAAATAAATAAATAAATAAATAAATACATACATACATACATACATACATACATACTATGTCAATGGGGACCAGCAGCTGTTTGGTGCACGTATTGTTCAAAATATTTTTTGTGTTCAGCAAACGTAGTTGTCAACTGTGATTGAATGAAGGAAAAAATTGGCTAGTTTTCATTCTTTTTGGGTGGGTTTTGAGCCTGCTTTGAGTTTGAAATTGGACAGAGGACCTGGCAACCTCGCATGTCTATCAATCAACCACAAGAGTGACACTGCTGTCAGATAAAGATGTCGAGACCATCAAACTTAGAAGTTGTACTGATCAAAGTGCAAAAAACTTTGCATACTTCATGAACTTGATAAAAAGATAAAAATAAGGTTAATTCAGCTTGTAATATTTAATGTGGTGACATATTACAAACAATATTATATATAAAGTTTTTACAAAACAAAATTGATTAAAATATGTACACATACATTGAGAGAGAAAGTACAATTTAAAATTAAGTTTACTTGATGTTACACCACATGTCATTAAAAGTAAACTCTTGTAAATGGTTTGAACGTTTTTCCAAAGCCATATGAAGCAACATGAATACAAAAATACATTTCTATAAACTTGGCATATGTATGTTTAACTAGACCCCCCCCCCCCCCCTTTGCTTATAATGGATGCTTTTATGTGTCATTGGCCTTCCTGATAATCTCCACACTTAATACATATGTTTAAAGAGGATTCTCTCTAAGTAGAAGTAAAGACAACCTAAAGTGACAAAGTAAAAGTTACTAAGCATAACTTTTTTTCTCTTGACTGGTACTAAATATATCTCAGTTGTGTTTGTGGTCCACCCCCACATTTATGGGGACAGGATACGTGTCAGGTCCTGTCATACCGTCTCTCTAAAAGTGAGGGCCAAATGAGTGACAGGAAGCCTGTGGTTCAGCGAGCTGCTTTCTGTGCTGATACAGCGCTCTTGACCCTGTTTCTTTTCAC